>NC_090726.1:981141-998641 GCF_036898095.1 Palaemon carinicauda
AGTGGCAAGAATCTGAAACGAGATTGAAAAGAGAGCCGCTCATAAGGCATCTCTCCTATTCCGTTTCCATTGTGTATCTGATGAAGGCGGTAGCACCCTCTTTATTCCTTGTAGCGATATACGAGGTGTTACAGATACTGTATTATAGGGAGGGGTCAATAAGCCCTTTTACAATAAAAGGAAGGGCGGGTCCATCAGGACGACATGGCTACCTCACCCAAAAATAGATTTTTCGCTTCGCTCAAAATCCGTTTTTTGGGCTCAGGCCATGTTGTCCTGATGAAAGTTTACCAGAGCACTACTGTATCTGTGGAGATCTCAATCAGTGCCGTACTCTCAAGAAAGTATTTTCCTGGTTCGTCTAGACCTAGAGACCTATGATGTTACCGTCATACATCATTTCATCTAAGCATGAACCATGATAGTGCTTCCTGCCCCATACAGGGAAGAGTCGTACTAGACTCTGGAAAAAGTCTCGAGGAGTACATAATAATTATGGATGACAAAATGACAAGCTTGTATAGTGGTCTCGCCCTATACAATATAAAGCAAAGTTTGTATAAGAGTCACCAATGTCAGTATGAATTTGTGACATCTTCCTCAATGTGACTACAGTACTCTTATAAACTATTGGATAATGGTTGTATCCGCATAGGAACAAATTTTGCCTCTTTGCCACTATCCCGTTAGCGTACCACGTCAACCCTTCCAAGGAAGGGTTAGAGTCAGTGGACTTTTTCTTGAATCAGGGAACAGTCTTAAAAGACATACCGTGATAAAAATATCCATATTTTAATCTTAATGCTCAGTACATTTCTAATAAAATGAGTGTAGGCGAATAAGACGCAGGGTTCACTATGAACTAGTTTATTAAAATCTAATAAACGTATATATCAGATCAACATTTATAAAATTTATAAAACGTGGATGATATGCGTCAAAGCATAAAGAAAAACAGTCAATAGAAAATATTGTTTTGTCTACTAGGAAACAGATTTGCCACTTCAATTGAATTATCAATAATAATGATATAGTCTGTATACTGTTAATTTACACTAGCGTAAAAAACCCTTGGCACAAGTGTCCGCACTATGCTATAGTTCACCGACGACAATGGAACAGTTTGTAAGGACACTTTCGTGGCCTATCGCTCAGTGCGTAATAACACACAGGGACTACACACGCACCCTCTTAATTAATCGTCCCAAATGAATTACACTGTTCCTCGCAGATTTAATAAAGAAGGTTAAAGAATTCTACCTGCTGCTACCCCAGAATTCTTAAGTTGCTCCACTAGCTTCGCATAGTGCGTAAAGACCACCTTGGGTGACTACCAGCCGGTGTACAAAGTCCATGTAATTAAAGAAATTTTATGGAAGAGGCAACTTTCCTCGGATCATGACTAACGGGTGTACTGTCTGGATCCGTTCTGTGAATAACACGGGTGAGTTTCCCCTTAGTTATAGAAAACTTTGAACCCAGGGTTTCTCTTCTGAATAGCTGTCCTCCCATAAAGTCTGAAGTTCTATGAAGATAGACCTTAGGCACTCCACTGGACATAGAGATGCATCTTCCTTCAGAGGGCAGATTCTCTAGGGACCCCACCTGTTGGTGGGTAGCTTGTTCTTGGTAAGAAACGTTGGGTCTGGAAATAGATTCAGTTCTCCCTCCAAGAACTGGACGTGGCCTTCCTCTCTAGAGAGAGCCACTATTTCACTAACTCTGGCACCCAAAGCGAGTACAAGCAGAAATATGACTTAAAATTCAAGGCCTTCCAAGCGCATTCCTCATTGTTCATTATTTATACACAATGAAGAATCTTATCTACTGACCATGCAAAGGGTCCTTGGGGGCGCTGAAGGGCTAAGCCTAGCATGGGCCTTTGTAGTTCATTAAGAACGTCGTTAGAAAGGTCAACCTGTAAGGCATATGGTATCTGTCTTGTCAAGGCAGACTTGAACAAAAGAATTGTGATGGCTGCTAAACCTTGCCCATGAAGGTGAATGAAGAATGATAAATAGGAATCTGTCTAGATTTCTTTTGGTTTCTTCGCCTTGACAAGGGATATCTGTTTCTTCCCTGAAACCTCATAATGTCTTCTGGTTTCCTCCAAAAGTATGAATTGACTTTTAACACCGAATCTTTTTCTCATCGGTAAGGAGAGAAAATCATGAGATGTAGGTTCCGTGTTTTCTGTGATGAAGCGAAGACAGTCGACTTCTGTACTCGCTGAGACAGGGATGGATCCGGTAGCAGTACGAATTTTAGTCGTAGTTCCAATGCCAGAGGGAACCACACGCTATTTGGCCACTTGTGGGCCACTATTGCTGCTTTCCCTTTGAAGGATCTCAGCTTATCGAGGACCTTCAAAAGGAGGTTGTGCGGAGGGAACAGATAAATACTGGACAATCTGTTCCAGTCCAGGGACATAGCATCCACTGCCTCCGCTAGCGGATCCTCGTATGGGGACACATAACGATCTATTTTCTTGTTGTCTTTCGTCGCAAAGAGGTCTATCTGCAGCTCTGGGACTTGACTCGAGATGTAGGAGAATGATCCTGCGTCAGGGGACCATTCTGACTCTATAGGTGTAGACCTGGATAGAGCGTTCGCTGTCACATTGCGGAACCCGTGAATGTGAACTGCTGACAGGTGCCATTTCTTCCTTTCCGCCAAACGGAATATGGCCAACATCACTTGGTTGATTTGAGGTGACCTCGACCCTTGTCGATTCAGGCATCTCACTACCACCTCGCTGTCTAGAACCAGTCTTATGTGGGTCGAGTGGCGAGGAGAAACTTTCTTTAGTGTCAGAAGCACTGCCATGGCTTCTAGAAAGTTGATGTGAAATGACTTGAAAGGATTGGACCAAGCTCCTTGGACTCTCATCTGATGAGAGTGACCTCCCCAGCCTTCCTTTGAAGCGTCTGTGTAGATAGTTACTGACGGGGGAGGAGGTTGAAGAAGTATTGATTTCTTCAATTGCTTGGCATTGGACCACGGCTTGAGAAGCGTTCGCAGTCGAGTCGGTAGTGGTCTTATTAGATCTCTTCGCGCGTTTGATGCGTATTTTCTCCAGACTCCTGTTGCATCCTTAAGCTGTGCTCTTAGCTCTGGATCTGTTATTGAAGTAAACTGTAGAGCCCAGCACTCTCTCCTGTCCGCGTTTTGATATCCGTTTGGATTTCAGTAGTCTCTTGACAAATCCTGCTATTTCTTTCCTTTTCTTACTAGGAATGGAAAGTCGATGTGACTCCAAATTCCAGTGGATTCCCAACCACTGAAATTTTTGAGCTGGAGAAAGTCGAGACTTTTTGATGTTGATCTTGAATCCCAGATGTTCCAGGAACTGGATCATTATCTTAGAAGCTTGCATGCATTCTGTCCTGGATGATGCCCACACCAGCCAGTCGTCCAAGTAGGCTACTACTTGGACCTCCTTTAGGCGTAATTGATGGACGGCTGTGTTCGCGAGCTTCGTGAAAATCCTTGGAGCTTTGTTTAGCCCGAAAGGCATGGCTCTGAAGGCGTGAAGTTTTCTATGTAACTTGAAGCCTAGGTAGGAGGAGAGGTGACGATTAATTGGAACGTGCCAATAAGCGTCAGACAAGTCTATAGAGACAGCATATGCCCTTCTGGGCAGTAGGGTCCTTATGTGCTGAAGCGTGAGCATTCTGAACTTGTAGTTCACCATGAACTTGTTGAGTGGCGACAAGTCTAGAATGATTCTGAGTTTTTCTGAGTCCTTCTTTGGAACACAAAACAGCCTTCCTTGGAATTACTCTTTTGTCTAAGAGTTCTCGGACATATTCTTCCAGAACGGGGGATGAGTGTTGGAAGAATTGAGGAAATTGAGGTGGAGGACTGCTCCAGCTCCAACCAAGTCCATTTTTAATTAGGCTGTGGGCCCAGGGATCGAAGGTCCAACGATCCCTAAATAGCTGTAGTCTCCCTCCTACTGGAAGTATCTTACTTCTGCTGTTGTGGACCTGAGGCCTTGCCTCCTTGACCGCGTCCTCCCCTGTATCCCCTTCCTCTTGAAGGGCGTCTAGAAGAACCTCTGGCTGTTCCTCTAGCTCTCGAATGAAAGGAAGAAGTCTGCCGTTCGAAGGCTGGGTTAAAAACTGGCGACTGTGTCGCCACTTGTTGAGGTACCAGCTGGTACGTGGTTGGAGGTTGTGCCACTATCTGAGGCACCGCGGTCACAGGAAGTTGTTGTTGATGTTGCTGTCGGTAGGGTGTAGCCGGCCGAGAGGATGGCCTAGGCCTTTTTGTCTTCCTCTTGGGTTGGGGACCCTCATCTGGAGAAGACTTTCTCTTAAGATCTAAGCCCCACTTTTTTAGAAGGTTCCTATTCTCTATGGTGGCCTTGTCTACTACCTCTTTAACCACTTCATTGGGAAAGAGGTGTTTACCCCAAATACGAGAGGAGATCAGTTTCCTCGGTTCGTGCCTCACCGCAGCCGAGGCGAACACGAACTCTCTACAGGCTCTTCTAGCTTTAATAAAGCTATAGAGATCCTTCGTAACTGTGGCCAAATGGGTTTTGGTCACACCCATAAACATGTCCTGGTTCTTAGGGTCACTTGCCATCGTTTCTAGTGTCGTTTGCAACGACATCGATGCCGCAAGTCTTTCTTTTGTCTCTTGCTCTCTACGCAAGAGAACCTCCGACAGTTTTGGAAGTGCCTCACCGAACTGGCGTTCAGCAATATCAGCTTCCAGCTTCCCGACTGAGAAGGTAAGGTGTACGTCCTTCCAGTCTTCTTAATCCAAGGGCAAGGTCAGAGATAATGGCTTGCACTCCTCCAAGGAGGGGCATGTTTTCCCTGCTTCCACCACCTTTAAGGCTGCCTTATATCCCTTTTCCAGGAAGGGAAAGGCTCTGGTAGGAGAGGCTGCAAAGGAGGGAAGCTTCTTACTCAAGGCGGGCACCTTTGAGTTAGTGAAGCCCCTATCTTTCATCGAGCTCGCTAGTAACGTCTGAGCTTTACTATGGTAAAAACTATGACCTCCTTTGGCTCCGTCTCCTCCTTTGAGGCTGGTTCCTTCCAAAGACGGACATAGCAGTCCGTATAAGAATCTTTGTTGGGCCAAAATTCCAATTCTTCCAAGGGAATTGCTCCCAACTTTTCTGAGATCACGATCTTCCCGGTTGTCATTGGCATGTGTTCGGCATACCTCCAAGGATTGGTATCCGAGCACAAAGGAAGATCCTTCACGCTGAGCCGCTTCTGGCGCCCACGTAATGCTGCAAGTCTACGTATCTCCAGTTTCATTGTAGCTTCCTTCTCATCATTCTTCCTTTGAATTTGTTGGATCATCTCAACAATAGAAGAAAGAGTCCTTCCCAGTTCATCTGGGATAGCAGACGATGTAGAAGGAACAGGTTCTGGGTCCGGAACCGATGTAACCGACACTTCGTCGATTTCTTCCTCTTTTACTTGAGGAGCCTGGAACAGCTCCTCCTCCTGACCTTCTCCTAGAAGGTCCTTCTCAGTAGAATCCGACACCTACGACATCCTATCGTCCATTTGGATGTCTTGAAGGACGGCCGAGTCTTCAGAATCTACCGGATTCTGGGCAGTTGGTATCTCCACCTGAGGCTGGGGGATGATTGCATCAGCCGATGCTTTATGGAAAAGGTAGGCCCTCATCTTCTCCTTTGGAAGGTAGAGGCCTGAGGTGTTTTTCTGAAAACCCCTCACCCAGGATCGTAACATTTCCCTGGCAGCATCCCTTGACTCCGTCGACTTAGGGTCATCAAAAGCCTCGGTAATCAGGTTAGAACAAACTGCACAAACCTGGGGGTCCCAATAGTGGAGATCATCTCTGGAGGCGGCGCATGGTGCGTGCCTCCTGCAAAGTTGTTGTCCACAGAAGTTCTTACTGCGGAAATTACAGAACACACTCCCGCACTTCGGATGGTCCTCCTGTAAAGAGAAGAAAAATCCATGAGTATCAAGTGAAGGCTTTCACTTATATTGAGACATTTAGCTTATATAGAAAAGCTATAAAAGAAAGAAGGAAAGACACATACTTGTATTTCCTATCCAGTCAATTGCTGAAACCTCCCGAGATATTAAAACTAAGGTTAATTCTATTCTAGAATACCTTATGTAATTTCCTAAACGGAAATTTAAGTTGTAGTTCACACCTTGAGATAAAGTTTTAATATACGGGATAGAAAGAATATAGAAAGAACTTACTTTCTATACATTGTACAGTCTCAACAAAAGGCTGTACAAGATAACATTAAGTATGATGAAGAACTTTAGTGTTATCACAAGCTCTGTACAGTAGTTTCTGCTTATGCAGTGTGTACTACACTACAAATATAGCAACTACTGTACATCGCATGCTGTTGTGCCAGCTAGCACGTGCCGGTACGTGCCGGCTAGCCCGTGCCGGTACGTGCCGGCGTGTGCCAGCACATGCCGGCCGGCATCTACCCCTGTATAGTTCAAAGATATACTATCTTTAACTAATAGGCGGCAGGCCACTGATTCGCGACTGTTTGCCGGCCGGCAATCATTGCCAGCCAACGGCTGAAAACTCTAAAACCCGGCTGCTGGCCGCTAATCGTAGTGGCCAGCAGATTTGGGCTGTGTTTCCACTGCCGGCAGGCAAAGGTAATAATACCCATGCCCGCCGACAGTAGCCAAGAACCAGAGAACCTCCACCTGCGGGTTAGGGGTTCAACATAATAGTCAGAGAAACTGTATGGATTTAAGGTTATAAGGCGGCATTGCCATACGACCTTCCATCCAGAAAGAGTGAACTTATGGAAGGGGACAATGTAACATTCAGGCTTCCAAAGAATCCATAGCCTGCCGGGCTCTACCGGCAGACATGGAAGGGAGACCAAGGGAGGTATGGGCTTCATTCTGCAAAGAACAAAGGGTCTCTGCCGGCCGACACGTAATGCCAGCCGGCAGAGAGCTGAGCCGGTCCTCCATCCTAACCTACACTAGGTAGGGAAGTAGGACTGTGGCCAAAAGAAAATAAAAGAAAGAGAGGTGGGGAAGGTATAAGGGTCCTATAGACTTCGTTCTAGCAAGAGACACACTCAGCAGTTAGGGAAGCTCATCCTAACCTAGAGTTGTCTATTAAGGAGGAAGACTGGCAATACTTGCTATCCTCCTTCCAACCAGAACAAAGTTAGGTGAAGTTATTTCGCCGGGCAACAGAGAAAACTCATTCTCCAGCCCGAAAAAAACAACACAGGACAGTCTGCTAGGCCACTAGAGGAAGGAATCATCTCTTACAGAATCCTTCCAACATGGACTAGGGAAGCAAAGCTTCCTGTGTCCGCCCCTAACCTAGCAAAGGAGACTCATTCTCTATGCTAGGAAGAAGCAGAACACAGACTAGAAACTCTGATGTTCTGCCCTAACCCAAAAAACCAATCACTCTGGTTATCAGGTAAGGACAGACATATCCTAGAATAGTTATACCTGAATTATTATACAGATAGAACCACTAGGATTAAGCCAAAGGCTTACAGAGGGAGAGTGGGATTGAACTTGGACTCCGGAGGAGAAAAGAACAATCGGGCATGTGCGAAAGTATACTACTGTACCTAGATTACTAGACTAGGTAGGGTGAGAATCGATTACCTAACCGAAACTCTCTCGTATTCAATCTTGGAAAAAACATTCAACAATATTTTACATGAATAAAATATTTGCCTATAGCTTCAATAATATAACACTCGGAAAAAACTTATATCATGCATGAAAGTACTAGGGCCAGATGCCTAGGCTACTAAGCCTCGCGAAGGGCAAGATCGGTACCTCGACCCTTCTCGAAATCACCGAACTAAAAACTGACGGTATGATATAGGCATTCCTAGAGGAGCTAAATAGCTAGATTATTAAAGCATAAAAAACCGGGAACGTTGCTCTAGCTAACTAAATGACCCATAAATAGCGAGCGATAACATCCAGGATGCCTCCGGTAGGCAACAGCTCTTGTTTACGTTAATATCACTTTTGCTTTCATTCAAAACGACAAGAGCTTACATTTATACATAGTAAAGATAATACTCAACTTTCCAGAGGCAAAAGAGGCCGGAGAAGTCATCAAAATGTTGAATAAAATCCAAAATAACGAGAGAACACAAGGGAAAACACCGAGTAGTAGAGCTACACGGAAAGGAATGGAGAGGGCGCTACCGCCTTCATCAGATACACACTGGAAACGGAATAGGAGAGATGCCTTATGAGCGACTCTCTTTTTATTCATGTTTCAGATTCTTGTCACTGTAACCCCTCGAAGTGTTAATACTGTTCGGGGTGAATATAGCTATGTGACGTGTCAAGAATACGTCCTCTGATATTATGCGATATCCCTGTGAGATTATTTAGGGATATTCACTCCAGGAGTTAGAATTCTGGATACCTTAGGGTAAAATTCTCTGGGAATATCACTGTAGTCAAATATACCCTAGAAAGCTACCTATTAGGAACTTCCATCAGGACGACATGGCCTGAGCCCAAATATATATATATATATATATATATATATATATATATATATATATATATATATATATATATATATACACCTTCCTGAATCAAGATCTAAAAGGAAAATGTAGTAAGATATTATGAGAGTTTTCAATTTGATGAAGAAATCCTTCCTCAGTAAGCAAATCATTTGATTCTTAGAAATCAAGGGGTATTTATTAATGAGTGAAGCTGAGTATAATTTTGCATGGCTATATCATCACTTCTTGTACTGCATGTGGTTGCCCCTTGGACAATTTTCTCAGAACAAAATGAAAATCTAAAATTTTTTTAGAGAAGGGGTCTTTAACCATTTGTTTTCATCGCATTGTTAAAACAACGCTGATAAATTTAGTTTATTGCCTTCCTCCACTATTCATTACCATGAAATCTTGCAATATTGTAAAGAACTTCATTCTTTTATTAATGTGATTTTATTTGCTTGGAAGGAAAAATCTTTAATATATCAACCTCTCCAAATACACTTTCTCGTGTAACAATACATCTGTGATAGTAATGTTGCCTATGTCCAGTCAATAAGAGTAAAAAGCTTACTTGAGAATAATTTTCTGTGTAATGCGAATTATAGCAACCTACCTTTACGCTATAGAAATATACATACAAATCTGTGTTTATAAATGATTCTGTGGATGACATTATGCAAAATATTGTCCATAAGCTTTTCGCAAATATCCTGAACGCAATGCTTTATAGAACATATTCCATAAGCAGATAATCATCAAAAGAAAAGTAGGATACTCAAACAGAGAAGAAAGTTAAGCCAGTAATGATTTCGTTAACTTCGAACCTCTAAAAGAGATGAGTCTATTATTATCATTATTACAAGCTAAGCTACAACCCTAGTTAGAAACACAAGATGCTTTAAACCAAAGAGGAAAAGAAATAAAGAAATAAATAAACGTAATGAGAAATAAGGAACAATTGAAATAAAATATTTTCCAAATAGTTACAACATCAAAACAGATATTTGATATATAAACTATAAAAAGACTTATGTCAGCCTGTTCAACATAAACACATTTGCTTCAAGTTTGAACTTCTGGAGTTCTACCTATTCAGGTACCCGATTAGGATGCTCATTCCACAACTTGATCACAGCTGGAATAAAACTTCTAGAATACTGTGTAGTATTGAGCCTCATGCAGAAGGCCTGGCTATTAGAATTAACTGTATGCCTAGTATTACGAACAGGACGGAACTGTCCCGTAAAATTTGATTGTAAGGGATGATCAGAATTAGGAAAACATCTTATGTAACATGAATAACAAACTAATTGAAAGGAGGTGCCAGAGATTAATATCAAGATCAGGAATAAGAAATTTAATAGACCGTACGTTACTGCACCACAAATTTATATGTGAATCAGCAGCTGAAGACCACACAGGAGAACAATACTCGAAACAAGGTAGAATGAAAGAATATAGGAATAATTGTACTTCACAATGGATCTTTAAATTGAAGATCACCTTACGGAAATGACAAAACATCAAAAGACAATAACATTGCCGGTTTAATGTGCAATAGAGAATAATTGCACTGCAGCTTAAGATAGTTATCTGAATGAATTTGCATGGCAAAGCAATCCATGCAAATGTCATCATTTTATTGCCTGCAAAATTATCCAGTACTTGCAGTGTCTGGATCTTCATTGTAACTAAATGAAATCTGTGTTTATTACAATGTATTCTAAAATATCACTATCCATATACTAAAGTAACAGTAGCGTTTAAAATCTTGTAATAATGTCAGTAATAGAAATACTTTCACTAATATCTGGTGTGAACTAACTATTTTTCTTATTGCATATTGAACAGCAAAAACAGCAAAATCTATGTTTGACGTGATATCGAAAATATACTGAGATCATTGTAACTAAATGAAATCTGTGTTTATTACAATGTATTCTAAAATATCACTATCCATATACTAAAGTAACAGTAGCGTTTAAAATCTTGTAATAATGTCAGTTATAGAAATACTTTCACTAATATCTGGTGTGAACTAACTATTTTTCTTATTGCATATTGAACAGCAAAAACAGCAAAATCTATTTGTGACGTGATATCGAAAATATACTGAGAACAATTCTTCCAACAGCTCTCAACCTCCCAATTTCTTAACATCTTACAGCAATTCAGCAGTTCAATGTCCAATGTATTTTGCAAAAAAAGAGAAAAGAATTAACTGTCTACAGGATTATTTTCAATATTTCTCATAAACAACCCAATACTTCAGTAAGATTTACAATATTATATATATTTACAATATTATGTAAATGTGGAAGATACTAAATACATTTAGATATTAAGAGGATAGTATTAATTTATTGATACTTTTTACGCTAAATACTTTGATTTATAAAAAAAAAGAGCTGAAGAAAAATTCAAAAATATTATTGGATGTGTAATTTTGTAGTCAGGCTGTTCAATCGAAACTCTAGCTATTTTGACTTTGTTGGAGACGAACTGTAATATAATCTTCCTTCGCCTACCTTTCATATTGACTTCTTTAAATCTCTGATAGTCAAAAGTTCTTGAAATCGACATACCACGACAATATTGGCTATCTTCGGATTCTTCAAGTAATCAAAGACATACTGGCGTGGAGGGTTTCTCTCTCTCTCTCTCTCTCTCTCTCTCTCTCTCTCTCTCTCTCTCTCTCTCTCTCTCTCTCTCTCTCTCTCTGTAATCCTTTCAAAAATAAGAGCAAATCTCATAATTTCAATAATAATGATAATGTTAATATTCATCGTGGCATCTAAAAACTGTGAAACGTCAACCAAAAAGTTTATTGTTAAGAAGAGTCGGTGCATTGATACGATTGAACCCAACTAGCATAAATTCCACGAAATTGATAATGCATTATATACTCAGGTATATTTTGGTTATTAATATTGTTGATTTTAAACAATGTCTAAAATGTATTAATTACTTTTACACAAAATAGATCTGACAACAAAGTCTATTAAATGATATTTCTTTAGTATATGTCTCCTTATAAAATTCAAACAATTTCGTCAGTATAACACAAAAGTAATACTGTATATATTGTACAAAGGGCAATGTCCTTCTTACCGTAATAAACTCATTAATTTTTTGTCAACATTTCAGTAATTACTACAAATTCAAAATGGATTTTTTTTTTTTTTTTAATTTTCATGTTTTAAATATGATATATAAATGACTTCCGTCATAACTTGTTTTCTGTTCTCTGCTGATCTTCTTTAAATCCTCCATCCCCAAGAACTGTAATATATGTAGTGAATTTAAGGGGCTGTATAATTTCGTTATCAAAGTAACCATTTTAATTATTATTGATTTTAAGAAATAACATTAACTTTCTTAATGGACTATATTGAAAGTATATACAAACCTCAGGTTAAATTATTCGCCCGATGACATTATTTACAAAGACTTGCATGCCAATTTAATGTAGAGAAAAAAATCTCATGAATTATATTTTTGTCCGATATTGGTAGATTTCCGTACGATTGTTGTAAGTCATCCTGGTCATAACTTCATAATATAGATTTAATCTTCTATCACTTATCAGTAGAATATCAGATAGCCAATCATCGGTTTATCCTTGCTGTAAAACCTCTAACATGAGGGCCCACAGGAAAAGTTTTTGAAAGAAATGTATGGTTAGATGAAGTTGACGTCGTTCAGTGATTGGGCGTCAAAATTGATTTGAAATTAGGAACTAAAAGCAGAAATGATTTCGAATTTACCTGGCAAGTTTCACATTTCTACCTAAGTCATTTAAACGAAATAATCCAGGCCATAATGAATTACCATGTATGTCTATGGAAAATACGACCACTAAGTAACAGTTTGTAATTTCATTGCCATATATTCTATATATTTTTGAATAAAAAATGTCACTTATGACCATGAAGTAACACATTTTTTAATTTCAATGCAATATATTTTATATATTTGGGAATAAAGAATGTTACATAATCATACTTTATACTTTTATCCTTTCACTGTATGGATATGATAATAGGATTTCTTATCTCTTTCTGACCGATTGGTACGGCCATAGACCGCACAACTTTTCACCATTGTTGTTTCAATAGTTAAACGTTGCCCTTTGTTGAAGACAACTCAAAATCAGCGAAGCTATTCATAATTCGCCTTTTGTTTACCTCAAGCCCTACCTCCGACATGGCTACCATGTGCACACGGCACCGCTCGTGACGTCACAGCGGAAGGATCCATTTATAAAACTCAAGGTAAGTGGATGATATCAATAATCTGTTGTTATCAATTTCCAGATAGATAAATAAAAATAGTTATCAATCCCTAAGTTTCTGTGAACAGGACAATGAAGCAAATCTGTGTGTTTAATTGAAGGTTACGTGAGTTAGTGCAATAAATAAATCCCAGAACAAACGATTGTTTTACACGTCGTTTAAAACTGACAGCCATCTTTTTTTCCGCGTGTATGTAACTTGTATATGATGTTGATTCATTTTCATTCTATTTATATAGCAGATGACATTTCAATATCTTATTGGGAGAAAAAGAGAAAATTTAATTTCTTAAACTTTAAAATGTTTGTTTTCCACTGGTGGCCTTATGCCAGAATTATTCAGGAATATACAAGTACCTATGAAATCCAAGATTTGCACTGAATAGAGTCAGTTTTTCCTTTACAGAAGATATTCCCAAATATACGTAAAAAATACAATTCTTCTAATATATATATATATATATATATATTTTAAAATGTGGTTACCTCGCCTAAATTTTAACTTATCAGAAGAATTGCTTTTTTTAAGCTTAATTTTGGATAACTCAAGGTACACATTATATATCACAAAATGATTAATTCTTATAAAATGTTGGTTTCTCGTCACCATAGTTCTATGAAGTATTAATTTTTCTATTTGCTAATGAAAAAAAAAATGGTGATTTTATCCCTTGTATTTGCTTGATCCGTATTGATTAAATGATATATTAACCAAACTTATAATACCATTTGTAAGTAGGAGAAAAGGAAGAGAACAAGGAGCGAAGGAGCATCAATAAAACATTGTGCAAATCATATTTAATTACAAATAACAAGTTTGGTGATATATTTAATACCTAATATGAAAAAATGTAAATAGAATAAATTTATTTATTATATTAAATCATATATATATATATATATATATATATATATATATATATATATATATATATATATATATATATATAAATATATATATATATATATATTTGTATACATGTATATATATATATATATATATATATTTGTATACATGTATATATATATATATATATTATATATATATATATATATATATATATATATATATATATGTATATATGTGTATATATATATATATATATATATATATATATATATATATATATATATATATATATACATATATATATGTATATATATATATATATATATATATATATATATATATATATATGTGTGTGTGTGTGTGTGTGTGTGTGTGTGTGTGTGTGTGGAAAAAAGAAAACATCACATCCAACCCTGTTTAGGTAAATATTATGTCCGCAACAAAATAAACATGACTGCAGCAGCAGTAAAAACAGTTATTGTGTTAAGAGCTTTTTATTTACTGCGATGTATAAATACAGTAAATATTGAAGTGAACTGCAGTCATCCTTATATAAATATTAGCTTTCTGCATGAGCTATCATAATCAAGCTTTCTTTTTGAAAATGTTTAATCGTCCCTCTATTCATTTATACTTGGAGTAATTGCTTTTCTTGTTAACTAGTATGCATCTCAATTGTTGATAAATTGTAAAATTAGATGATGAGGTTGAGATTGATTAAATCTACTATTATCTGATATAATAAAACTTATAATAGTTGAAAGTTAACAGAAAAAATATATATATGAATGATAGACACATGAATTTTGATGTTATTTCTTTCACTTTCTTTATTTGATTTCTTGTTAAATAAATAATAAATGAAAATCAAATTATATTCTTTACATATTGAGGAAATTTTTCATGCATATTATGAAAAATTTTCAATAAAAAAAAAAATTAAATAAAACTATAAGAAGTTATTCAAGCAAGTGTCTTTACTTCCCTTGTAAAGTAAAATGCCCGAGGGTTAGGGATCAGGTTACAACATTTGCTCAAGTAAATATAGATTTGAAGGAAAAGATGCTCGAATCAGTGAACTAACAAATTAAGGAGTCACTTTGACATATAACACAACTAATTTTCCCCTTAATATAGGTAACTGTCTCCAATGTATAGGCAATACTAGTACTGTCGGTATATGGGCTATCTTTATCTAAGCCCTGGGTTGGTGTATATAAACTCTCTACCATTTTTTTCTTAAATTGCATGAATGATCACTGAATTTTAGATATCTCCAAAATCTATTTTCTTTGATTAATTAGAGACAATAATAGATACGGATTCTAATACCAGTACTTTACAAGAGAGGAAATCTCTTATAAAATTTTGGCCTTATTATAATCGAGTCACGTTAACATAATTTTATGTAATTATCAAATTGGTCACAATCCCTGGACATTTGTATATTTGAAGGATAATCACAACAATATACTTGATGAATTCAGTGAATGTAGGTCCATATCACTTGTTACTGTTAAATTCGTAATATCTTACTCAAATATAAATAGAAACAGCACTTGATAAAAACCAAATGTTCTGACTTGGATTGGTGGTTATACAGCTTTCCAATTAAAAGAAACACATATAGTTACTAATATTCTAGAGATTTGGAAAAAAGAGAGTTCATGATTTCCCTGAATAACTATTTTTGCAGTAAATGTATTATTCTTAATAAAAAAACTCTAGTTATACCTGTCAGCAATAAAGAATGAAGAATGAAAACGTTTGTTTTATTAACTTGAATATTAATTTTACAATAGTTATTGAAATAGATTGAAGTGTCATATTTTAGTTTCATATATACAGTAGAGCCAAAGTTTCAAAGCAGATATGCCGTGCATTAAAATAATTTGTAATGAAAATCTGGGTCAGAAGTGGAAATTCGTATAAAGACAAGCACTAAACTTTTAATCACCATTGATATCAACCTAAAGAGTGATAGCAAGAAATTCTAATCACTGAATATAAGGTTAAATGTTAACACCATTGATATTAACCTACAGAGTGATAATCCCTAAATATAAAGTTAAATGTTAACTCCATTGATATTAACATAAGGAGTGATAACAAGAAATTTTAATCACGAAATATAAAGTCAAATGTTAACGCCATTGATATTAATCCAATGACTGATAAAAAGAAATTTTAATCAATAAATATATAGTAAAAGATTAAGTGTTTGATATATATGAGTCCATGCAGAAAGTACACTAACATAAGCACATATCTAAAAGCTGCCGGATAAAAAAAGATGCTTTAGAAATGATTAATGATATTTCTCTATGCAAAAACCTATGGAAGAATGTCAGCATCTTATTGCACCACCTTCTATATGGGACTCTGTTTTTTAGCAAATATCAATACGCTAGTGCTTTCAAACTCAAACATTCCTAAAATTTACTTTTTTGTAACCTTCTATATAATGGCCCTCAGCTCTCTCTCTCTCTCTCTCTCTCTCTCTCTCTCTCTCTCTCTCTCTCTCTCTCTCTCTCTCTCTCAGTATACTGATGAAGAGCGTCAAGATATGGATCCTATTGAATTTTAAATGTGATGCCTTTCATCTTTTTTTTTTTCGCTGTCAACTTTTGTAGAACTCATATCCTGCTTATAAATTTCTTTTCAGAGCCTAAAAGATACATGTTAGGGGAATAAAAAACTCTGATAACCCACCATTTTAAACCTAAATTCCTCAATCTCTTGGCTTCTGAGTTTGATATGAGAGGAAATAAGATTGAAAATGTTCCCTATTTAGATTTTGAAGATAAAAAGTGAAAAAGAATAACTTTCAAGGCCTGGGGAAAATAGCCTTCTGGGAAGGACATCAAAAGGGGTTCGAAATTTACGGTACTTTTATGTTATAGTGAGATCTTAGGATGACGGTCTTCCTTACTTATTTTACATAAGAAAATTAGACATAAAAGTGGTTTTAAAAACTAGAATCTGCGTCTTCGAATTCTTCTGGTGTATAAAATAACTGTTCCTTTTTTGCATATTGCATAGATTCGTGATAAGGGCGAGACTGAATATATGTTTGAAACCCTTTATATAGGCTTTTTCTTATTCGTGCTTTTTATTCATATACGGTGACGTTAACATTAACATGCACAATACAATAGCTTAAAGGTCATGCAATATATATATATATATATATATATATATATATATATATATATATAAATCTATTATACAATATTATATATATATATGTATATATATATATATATATATATATATACATATATATATATATACATACATACATACATACATATATATATATATATATATATATATATCCCTATTTAGATTCTTGAATTTTCCTTATTGGACATCAAGGATATTTATCACATTCAAAATTTTAACTATAATCAATAATCTTTACTAGTTATACAACACCTCTATATTATTGGATGTTTATATTTAGTAGGTCTGTAAACCCATCATAAAAGTCTAGAGTTCATTGTTATCAATAAATTCTATCCCCGTATTTCTCATATATGCTTAAGAATGTTATTTATACGCTTCAAAAAGGGATTTTAATAGCTGTTACTACAGCAATGCATATTTCAATTTCAATTAAAATGTAGTGTTTGCATTTTTCTATTTCTCATTGCGTGCGTCCTATTGCATAGAGGACTCTCTCTCTCCCTCTCTCTCTCTCTCTCTCTCTCTCTCTCTCTCTCTCTCTCTCTCTCTCTCTCTCTCTCTCTCTCTCTCTCTCTCTCTTTTATCCATACATGCTTTAAGACATTCAATATGAATATCGATGCTATCTTATGAAATGTATTGATATTTTTTATTGCTTGCTTCACTCAACTGC
>NC_090726.1:1011141-1021141 GCF_036898095.1 Palaemon carinicauda
TCCTTGCATACTATACTTAAAGGGAGTCTTCTCCCGGTTAAAATATTTGCTAAGCTTTATTTCAAATGAGATCGATGTAGCGAGGTATCCAGGACATATTATCATTACCATGTTACATAAAAAGAACTATATTTTCAGGGGATTTCGTGATCATTTGTTTCGTGTCTAGTATAATCTTCGGCGATTTGGGATATACAAATAAATGCAAATGATCCATGGTTATTTAAGTCATTTATGGAATCTACTGGTATGTTATAACATATTACTTTTATATACTGGAATAAAGAATCTTTTGAAGTTTATTTTGATCATATTCGTTTATTCAAAAAAAATCAATTATATCAAAAACAATTTCTCAGAATTCTTATGATAGATGTTTTGCTGTTTTATTTTCTTCATAAAACTATATTTGGGTTAAAAGTGATAAAATTATTGCTACGGATATATAGTTCTTAAGGTCTTTCGCTAGACTAGTCTCAATGAAAATGTAAATTGCACTGAAACAAAGAGAAATTGTTCTAAGAATAAATAAATATAAGGAGAATATCGAAAATCTACCTACAAACATTATGCGGTAATGAGAAAGTATTTATTATAGGTTATGCATTACGTATACTTTGAATCATCAACTTTATAATTAGTATTTCGTTTGAATACACCGTGGCTGTAACAAACAAAATGTTTATGAAAGGTGTAATAAAGTTTTACACTTTCTTTCAAGGAATAATATATTGGTGCTTCAAGCAAAAATGACCTTTAGACTTAATTACACACAGAATTTAAAACATGTAATTTATATCTATTTAGCGGAAGTTCTACTAATTAGATCATACGTTATATAATGAACTTGCAAAAAACCTTGCTTTATTTTGAAAGAGTAAATGTAGATCCCATTCATCCATATACCAAGGCACTTCCCCAATTTTTGGGGGTAGCCGACATCAACAAAGAAACAAAACAAAAAGGGGACTACTCTCTACGTTCCTCCAGCCTAACCAGGGACTCAGCCGAGTTCAGCTGGTACTGCTAGGGTGTCACAGCCTAACCTCCCACAATTCCACCACAAATGAAGCTTCATAATGCTGAATCCCCTACTGCTGCTACCTCCGCGGTCATCTAAGGCACCGGAGGAAGCAGCAGGGCCTACCGGAACTGCGTCACAATCGCTCGTCATTCATTCCTATTTCTAGCACGCTCTCTTGCCTCTCTCACATCTATCCTCCTATCACCCAGAGCTTTCTTCACACCATCCATCCACCCAAACCTTGGCCTTCCTCTTGTACTTCTCTCATCAACTCTTGCATTCATCATCTTCTTTAGCAGACAGCCATTTTTCATTCTCTCAACATGGTCAAACCACCTCAACACATTCATATCCACTCTAGCCACTAACTCATTTCTTACACCCGTTCTCACCCTCACCACTTCGTTCCTAACCCTATCTACTCGAGATACACCAGCCATACTCCTTAGACACTTCATCTCAAACACATTCAATTTCTGTCTCTCCATCACTTTCATTCCCCACAACTCCGATCCATACATCACAGTTGGTACAATATATATATATATATATATATATATATATATATATATATATATATATATATATATATATATATATATATATACCCTCCTGAATCAAGATAAAAAAGGAAAATGTAGTAAGATAATATGATAGTTTTCAATTTGATGAAGAAATCCTTCCTCAGTAAGCAAATAATTTGATTCTTAGAGATTAAGGGGTATTTACTCATGAGTGAAGTCGAGTATATTTTTGTATGGATACATCACTTCTTGTACCGCATGTGGTTGCCCCTTGGACAATTTTCTCAGAACAAAATGAAAATCTCAATTTTTTTTAGAGAAGGGTTCTTTAACCATTTGTTTTCATCGCATTGTTAAAACAACGCTGATCAATTTAGTTTATTGCCTTCCTCCACTATTCATTACCATGAAATCGTGCAATATTATCAAGAACTTCATTCTTTTATTAATGTGATTTTATTTGCTTGGAAAGAAAAATCTTTAATATATCAACTTCTCCCAATACACTTTCTCGTGTAACATTACATCTGTGATAGTAATGTTGCCTGGGTCTAGTAAATAAGAGTAAAAAGCTTACTTGAGAATAATTTTCTGTGTAATGAGAATTATAGCAACCTACCTTTACGCTATAGAAATATACATACAAATCTGTGTTTATAACTGAGTCTGCGGATGACATTATGCAAAATATTGTCCTTAAGCTTTTCGCAAATATCCTGAACGCAATAATTCATAGAACATTTTCCACAATCAGATAAACATCAAAAGAAAGGTAGGATACTCAAACAGAGAAGAAAGTTAAGCCAGTAATGATTTCGTTAACTTCGAACCTCTAAAATAAAAGAGATTAGTCTATTATTATCATTATTACAAGTTAAGCTACAACCCTAGTTAGAAACGCAAGATGCGTTAAACCAAAGAGGAAAGGAAATAAGGAAATAAATAAACGTTATGAGAAATAAGGAACAATTAAATGAAATATTTTCCAAATAGTTACAACATCAAAACAGATATTTGATATATAAACTATAAAAAGATTTATGTCAGCCTGTTCAACATAAACACATTTGCTGCAAGTTTGAACTTCTGGAGTTCTACCTATTCAGGTACCTGATTAGAATGATCATTCCACAACTTGATCACAGCTGGAATAAAACTTCTAGAATACTGTGTAGTATTGAGCCTCATGGAGAAGGCCTGGCTATTAGAATTAACTGCATGCCTAGTATTACGAACAGGACGGAACTGTCCCGTAAAATTTGATTGTAAGGGATGATCAGAATTAGGAAAACATCTTATGTAACATGAATAACAAACTAATTGAAAGGAGGTGCTAGAGATTAATATCAAGATCAGGAATAAGAAATTTAATAGACCGTACGTTACTGTACCACAAATTTAGATGTGAATCAGCAGCTGAAGACCACACAGGAGAACAATACTCGAAACAAGGTAGAATGAAAGAATATAAGAATAATTGTACTTCATAATGGGTCTCTAAATTGAAGATCACCTTACAGAAATGACACAACGTCCCAACATCAAAAGACAATAACATTGCCGGTTTAATGTGCAATAAAGAATAATTGTACTGCAGCTTAAGATACTTATCTGAATGAATTTGCATGGCAAAGCAATCCATGCAAATGTCATCCTTTTATTGCCTGCAAAATTATCCAGTACTTGCAGTCTTTGGATCTTCATTGTAACTAAATTTTTTCGATGAAAGCTGTGTTTATCACAATGTATTCTAAAATATCACTATCAATATACTAAAGTAACAGTAGCGTTTATAATATTGTAATAATGTCAGTTATAGAAATATTTCCACTAATATCTGGTGTGAACTAACTATTTTTCTTATTGCACATTGAACAGCAAAAACAGCAAAATCTATTTGTGACGTGATATCGAAAATATACTGAGAACAATTCTTCCAACAGCTCTCAATCTCCCAATTTCTTAACATCTTACAACAATTTAGCAGTTCAATGTCCAATGTATTTTGTAAAAAAATAAAAATAAAAATAACTGTCTACAGGATTATTTTCAATATTTCTCATAAACAACCCAATACTTAAGTAAGATTTAGAATATTATATAGATTTACGATATTATGTAAATGTGGAAGATATTAAATACATTTAGATATTAAGAGGATAGTATTAATCTATTGATACTTTTTATGGAAAATACTTTGATTTATATATAAAAGAGCTGAAGAAAAATTCGCAAATATTATCGGATGTGTAATTTTCTAGTCAGGCTGTTCAATCGAAACTCTAGCTATTTTGACTTTGTTGAAGACGAACTGTAATATAATCTTCCAGGTTCCAGACGATTTTCCTTCGCCTACCTTTCATATTGACTTCTTGAAATCTCTGATAGTCAAAAGTTCTTGAAATCGACATACCACGACAATATTGGCTCTCTTTGGATTCTTCGAGTAATCAAAGACATACTGGCGTGGAGGGTATTTCTCTCTCTCTCTCTCTCTCTCTCTCTCTCTCTCTCTCTCTCTCTCTCTCTCTCTCTCTCTCTCTCTCTCTCTCTCTCTCTCTCTCTCTCTCTCTCTCTCTCTCTCTCTCTCTCTCTCTCTCTCTCTATTCAGTAATCCTTTAAAAAATAAGAGCAAATCTAATAATTTCAATACTAATGATAATGTTAATATTCATCGTGGCACCTAAAAACTGTGAAACGTCAACCAAAAAGGTTATTGTTAAGAATAGTCGGTGCATTGATACAATTGAACCCAACTGGCATAAATTCCAAGAAATTGATAATGCATTGTATATTCAGGTATATTTTGGTTATTAATATTGTTGATTTTAAACAATGTCTAAAATGTATTAATTCCTTTTACACAAAATAGATCTGACAACAAAGTCAATTAAATGATATTTCTTCAGTATATGTCTCTTTATGAAATTCAAACAATTTCGTCAGTATAACACAAAAGTCATACTGTATATATTGTACACAGGGCAATGTCCTTCCTACCGTAATAAACTCATTAATTTTTTATCAACATTTCAGTAATTACTACAAATTCAAAATGGATTTTTTTTTCTTTTAAATTTGCATGTTTTAAATATGATATATAAATGGCTTCCATCATAACTTGTTTTCTGTTTTCTGCTGGTCTTCTTTAAATCCTCCATCCCCAAGAACTTTGATACATTTTGTGAATGTAAAGGGCTGTATAATTTCATTATCAAAGTAATCATTTTAATTATCATTGATTTTAAGAAATAACATTAACTTTCATCATGGACTATATTGAAAATATATACAAACCTTAGGTTAAATTATTCGCCCGATGACATTATTTACAAAGACTTGCACGTCAATTTAATGTAGAGAAAAAAATCTCATGAATTATATTTTTGTCCGATATTGGTAGATTTCCGTACGATTGTTGTAAGTCGTCCTGGTCATAACTTCATAATATAGATTTAATCTTCTATCACTTATCAGTAGAATAACAGATATCCAATCATCGGTTTATCCTTGCTGTAAAACCTCTAACATGAGGGCCCACAGGAAAAGTGTTTGAAAGAAATGTATGGTTAGATAAAGTTGACGTCGTTCAGTGATTGGGCGTCAAAATTGATTTGAAATTAGGAACTACAAGCAGAAATGATTTCGAATATGCCTGGCAAGTTTCATATTTGTACCTAAGTCACTTAAACGAAATAATCCAGACCATAATGAATTACCATGTACGTCTATGGAAAATACGACCACTAAGTAACAGTTTGTAATTTCATTGCAATATATTCTATATATTTTTTAATAAAAAATGTCACTTATGACCATGAAGTAACACATTTTGTAATTTCAATGCAATATATTTGATATATTTGGGAATAAAGAATGTTACATAATCAATCTTTATACTTATGTCCTTTCACTGTATGGATATGATAATAGGATTTCTTATCTCTTTCTGACCGATTGGTACAGCCATAGACCGCACAACTGTTCACCATTGTTGTTTCAATAGTTAAACGTTGCCTTTGTTGAAGACAACTCAAAATCAGTGAAGCTATTCATAATTCGCCTTTTTTTTTACCTCAAGCCCTACCTCCGACATGGCTACCATGTGCACACGGCACCGCTCGTGACGTCACAGCGGAAGGATCTATTTATAAAACTCAAGGTAAGTGGATGATATCAATGATCTGTTGTTATCAATTTCCAGTTAGGAAAATAAAAATAGTTATCAATCCCTAAGTTTCTGTGAACAGGACAATGAAGCAAATCTGTGTGTTTAATTGAAGGTTACATGAGTTAGAGCAATACATTAATCCTAGAACAAACGATTGTTTTACACGTCGTTTAAAACTGACTGCCATCTTTTTTTCCGCGTGTATGTTACTTGTATATGATGTTGAATAATTTTCATTCTATTTACATTGCAGATGACATTTCAATATCTTATTGGGAGAAAAAGAGAAAATTTAATTTCTTAAACTTTACAATGTTTGTTTTCCACTGGTGGCCTTATGCCAGAAATATTCCGGAATATACATGTACCTATGAAATCCGAGATTTGCACTGAATAGAGTCAGTTTTTCCTTTACAGAAGATATTCCCAAATATACGTAAAAAATACAATTCTTCTAATATTATTTTTTCAAATGAGGTTACCTCGCCCAAATTTTAACTTATCAGAAGAATTGCTTTTATTCATTTTTTTTTTTAGTTTAATTTTGGATAACTCAAGGTACATATTATATACCACACAATTAGTGGCTACAAACACAAGACTAATTCTTATAAATGTTGGTTTCTCGTCACCATACTTCTATGAGGTATTGATTTTTCTATTTGCTAAGGAAAAATTAATGGTGAATTTACCCTTGTATTTGCTTGATCCGTATTGATGAAATGATTTATAAACCAAACTTATAATACCATTTGTAAGAGAACAAGGAGCGAAGGAGCATCAATAAAACATTGAACAAATTATATATAGTAAGTTTGCTGATATATTTGATACCTAATATGAAAATAGGAAAATAGAATAAATTTATTTATTATATTAAATCATATGCGTATATACAATATATATATATATATATATATATATATATATATATATATACATACATACATACATACATACATACATACATACATACATATATATATATATATATATATATATACAAACATATATATATATATATATATATATATATATATATATATATATATATATACAAACATATATATATATATATATATATATATATATATATATATATATGTATGTATGTGTGTGTGTGTGTGTGTGTGTGTGTGTGTGTGTGGAAAAAGAAAACATCACATCTAATCCTGTTATGGTAAATATTATGTCCGCAACAAAATAAACATGACTGCAGCAGCAGTAAAAACAGTTATTGTGTTAATAGCTTTTTATTTACTGCGATGTATAAATACAGTAAATATTGAAGTAAACTGAAGTCATCCTTATATAAATATTAGCTTTCTGTAGAGCTATCATTATATAGCTTTCTTTTGAAAATGTGTAATCGTCCCTCTATACATTTATACTTGGAGTAATTGCTTTTCTTGTTAAATAGTATGCATCTCAATTGTTGATAAATTGTAAAATTAGATGATGAGGTTGAGATTGATTGAATCTACTACTCTCTGATCTCATAAAACTTATAATAGTTGAAAGTTAACACAAAAATATATATATGAATGATAGATATATGAATTTTGAAGCTATTTCTTTCACTTTCCTTATTTGATTTCTTGTTATATAAATAATAACTGAAAATCAAATTATATTCTCTACATGTTGAGGATATTTTTTCACGGATATCATGAAAAATTTTCAATAACTAAATATTAAATAAAACTATAAAAAGTTATTCAAGCAAGTTTCTTCACTGCTCTTGTAAAATAAATGCCCGAGCATTAGGGAACAGGTTACAACATTTGCTCAAGTAAATATAGATTTGAAGGAAAAGATGCTCGAATCAATGAACTAACAAATTAAGGAGTCACTTTAACATATAAACACAACTAATTTTCCCCTTAATATAGGTAACTGTCTCCAATGTATAGGCAACAGTGGTACTGGCGGTATATTGGCTATCTTTATCTAAGCCCTGTATTGGAGTATATGAACTCTCTACCATTTTTTTCTTAAATTGCATGAATGATCACTTTATCCTATATTTGCGAATGGACCCATCTAAACTACTTGTCCATGACTCATCCTATACTTATAAACCTGAAAAAACGATATAAAGAAAATTGTAATGGTACAGTTTAAAGGCCACTCATGAATGGAAGAGGCAAGGGACAGTGCCATTGCCCTATCAAGGAAGATAATTCCTTAAGAGACTGACCATATCTATATACAATCAGCTCCCAACCCCCCTCTCCACCTAATCTAGGACAAAGGAGAACCAGGCAATGAGTGCTGATGACTCAGCACATAGATCTATAGGCTCACCCAAACCTCCCCTCCTTAAGTCACAAGGATACTGAGGTTGCAGCGACCAAAGGAACTAACGAGTGTGAGCGATAGTTGAACCCCAGTCTGGCAATCACCATTCAGGGACATTACCACATAGGGTGCACCTTGCTCTGAGATAATGCATCATGTCACTACCTTACTGCACAACGAGTAACCAAACAGATACTGTAGTGAGACATGGCAGAGGTGGTAGGTGGGGTCACACAAGGAACTCGTAGCGTTGTTAGTGTGATAGGGTGCACCTCCTCAGAGCAAGGTGTACCAGGAATTCATGTGTTGAATTGTACATAGGGATTGGTTTATACTGATAACTCAAAAACTTCATATGGAATTCAATTTGCTTCCCCATCAAATGATGAAAAAAAAAATCGATGAAGTTTAGGTTATAATACGGTCAGTATAACAAAATAAGCGGGAAAGTATAGACATTATATACACCAATAAAACAGCAAAAATAGTAATTAATACAACTAAATAGAATAATATATATCGACTTTATTGACTTTTAAATAACTCCAAAATCAATATTCTTTGATTAATAAGAGAAAATAATAGATAAGGATTCTTTTTAAAAGAGAGGAAATCCCTCATAAAATTTTGGCATTATTAAAATCGAGTCACATTAACGTAATTTTATGTAATTTCGAAATTGGTCACAATACTTGGACATTTGTGTATTTAAAGGATAATCAAATGATATACTTAATGAATTCAGTGAATGTAGGTCCATATCACTTGTTACTGTTAAATTCGTAATATCTTACTCAAATATAAGTAGAACCAGCACTTGATGAAAACCAAATGTTCTGACTTGGTGTGGTGGTTAGACAACTTTCTAATTAAAAGAAACACATATAGTTACCAATATTCTAGAGATTTGGAAAAAAAGAGAGTTTATGATTTCCCTGAATAATCATTTTCGCAGTAAATGTATTATTTTTGATAAAAACTGGAGTTATCCATGTCAGAAATAAAAAATGAAGAATGAAAACGCTTGTTTTATTAACTTGAATATTAATTTTTCAATAGTTTTTGAAATAGATTGAAGTGTCATATTTTAGTTTCATATCTAGAAACAAAGTCTGAAAGCAGATACGCAGTTCAATAAAATAATTTATTATGAAAATCTGGGTCAGAAGTCAAAGTTCATATAAAGACAGACAGTAAACTTTCAAACACCACTGATATCAACCCAAAGAGTGATAACAAGAAATTATAATCACTGAATATAAAGTTAAATGTTAACACCATTGATATTAACCTAAAGAGTGATGACAAGAAATTCTAATCCCCAAATATAAAGTTAAATGTTAACACCATTGATATTAACCTAAAGAGTGATGACAAGAAATTCTAATCCCCAAATATAAAGTTAAATGTTAACACCATTGATATTAACCTAAAGAGTGATAACAAGAAATTCTAATCCCCAAATATAAAGTTAAATGTTAACACCATTGATATTAACCTAAAGAGTGATAACAAGAAATTCTAATCCCCAAATATAAAGTTAAATGTTAACACCATTGATATTAACCTAAAGAGTGATGACAAGAAATTCTAATCCCCAAATATAAAGTTAAATGTTAACACCCTTGATGTTAACCTAAAGAGTGATAATCAGTAAATATAAAGTTAAATGTTAACTCCATTGATATTAACCTATGGAGTGATAACAAGAAATTTTAATCAGGAAATATAAAGTCAAATGTCAACACCATTAATATTAATCCAATGACTGATAAAAAGAAATTTTAATCAATAAATATATAGTTAAAGGTTAAGTGTTTGATATGAATGAGTCGATGCAGAAAGTACACTAACATAAGCACATATCTAAAAGCTATCGCATAAAAACAGATGCTTTTGAAAAGATTAATGGTATCTCTCTATGCAAAAATCTATGGAAGAATATCAGCATCTTATTGCACCACCTTCTATATGGGACTC
>NC_090726.1:1037120-1057120 GCF_036898095.1 Palaemon carinicauda
GTAATGAGCAATTATTTATTATAGTTTATGCATTACGTATACTATGAATCATCAACTTTGTAATGAATATTTCATTTGGATACACCGTGGCTGTAACAAACAAAATGTTTATGAAAGGTGTAATAAAGTTTTACACTTTCTTTCAAGGAATAATATATTGGTGCTTCAAGCAGGAATGAGATTTAGACTTAATTACACACAGAATTTAAAACATGTAATTTATATCTATTTAGCGGAGGTTCTACTAATAAGATCATACGTTATATAATGAACTTGCAAAAAACCTTGCTTTGTTTTGAAAGAGTAAATGTAGATGTAAATCTATCATATTATATATATATATATATATATATATATATATATATATATATATATATATATATATATATATATATATATATATATATATGTATATATATATATATATATATATATATATATATATATATATATATATATATATATATATATATATATATATACACACCTTCCTGGAGGAAAATGTAGTAAGATATTATGAGAGTTTTCAATTTGATGAAGAAATCCTTCCTCTGTAAGCAAATCACTTGATTCTTAGAAATTAAGGGGTATTTATTCATGAGTGAAGCTGAGTATATTTTTGCATGGCTACATCATCACTTCTTGTACCGCATGTGGTTGACCCTTGGACAATTTTCTCAAAACAAAATGAAAATCTCAAATTCTTTTAGAGAAGGGTTCTTTAACCATTTGTTTTCATCGCATTGTTAAAACAACGTTGATCAATTTAGTTTATTGCCTTCCTCCACTATTCATTACCATGAAATCTTGCAATATTGTCAAGAACTTCATTCTTTTATTAATGTGATTTTATTTGCTTGGAAGGGAAAATCTTTAATATATCAACTTCTCCCAATACACTTTCTCGTGTAACATTACATCTGTGATAGTAATGTTGCCTGGGTCTAGTAAATAAGAGTAAAAAGCTTACTTGAGAATAATTTTCTGTGTAATGAGAATAATAGCAACATACCTTTACGCTATAGAAATATACATACAAATATGTGTTTATAACTGAGTCTGTGGATGACATTATGCAAAATATTGTCCTTAAGCTTTTCGCAAATATCCTGAACGCAATAATTTATAGAACATATTCCATAAGCAGATAATGATCAAAAGAAAAGTAGGATACTCAAACAGAGAAGAAAAACAAAAGTTAAGTCCGTAATGATATCCTTAACTTCGAACCTCTAAAAGAGATTAGTCTATTGTTATCATTATTACAAGCTAAGCTACAACCCTAGTAAGAAACGCAAGATGCTTTAAACCAAAGAGCTTCAACAGGGAAAAATAACCCAAAGAGGAAAGTAAATAAGGATATAAATGAACGTTATGAGAAAAAAGGAACAATTAAAATAAAATATTTTCCAAACAGTTACAACATCAAAACAGATATTTCATATATAAACTATAAAAAGACTTATGTCAGCCTATTCAACATAAACACCTTTGCTGTAAGTTGGAAATTTTGAAGTTCTACTGATTAAACTACCCGATTAGGAAGACCATTCCACAACTTGGTCACAGCTGGAATAAAACTTCTAGAATACTGTGTAGTATTGAGCCTCATGGAGAAGGCCTGGCTATTAGAATTAACTGCATGCCTAGTATTACGAACAGGACGGAACTGTCCCGTAAAATTTGATTGTAAGGGATGATCAGAATTAGGAAAACATCTTATGTAACATGAATAACAAACTAATTGAAAGGACGTGCCAGAGATTAATATCAAGATCAGGAATAAGAAATTTAATAGACCGTACGTTACTGTACCACAAATTTAGATGTGAATCAGCAGCTGAAGACCACACAGGAGAAAAATACTCGAAACAAGGTAGAATGAAAGAATATAGGAATAATTGTACTTCATAATGGGTCTTTAAATTGAAGATCACCTTACGGAAATGACCCAACGTCCCAACATCAAAAGACAATAACATTGCCGGTTTAATGTGCAATAAAGAATAATTGCACTGGAGCTTAAGATAGTTATCTGAATGAATTTGCATGGCAAAGTAATCCATGCAAATGTCATCCTTTTATTGCCTGCAAAATTATCCAGTACTTGCAGTCCTTGGATCTTCATTGTAACTATTTTTTTTCGATGAAAGCTGTGTTTATTACAGTGTATTCTAAAATATCACTATCAATATACTAAAGTAACAGTAGCGTTTATAATATTGTAATGATGTCAGTTATAGAAATATTTTCACTAATATCTGGTGTGAACTAACTATTTTTCTTATTACATATTGAACAGTAAAAACAGCAAAACCTATTTGTGACGTGATATCGAAAATATACTGAGAACAATTCTTCCAACAGCTCTCAACCTCCCAATTTCTTAACATCTTACAACAATTCAGCAGTTCAATGTCCAATATATTTTTTAAAAAAAGAAAAAAAAAATAATTCTACAGGATTATTTTCAACATTTCTCATAAACAACCCAATACTTAAGTAAGATTTATAATATTATATAGATTTACAATTTTATGCAAATGTAGAAGGTACTAAATACATTTAGATATTAAGAGGATAGTATTAATTTATTGATACTTTTTATGCAAAATACTTTGGTTTATATATAAAAGAGCTGAAGAAAAATTCGCAAATATTATCGGATGTGTAATTTTGTAGTCAGGCTATTCAATCGAAACTCTAGCTATCTTGACTTTGTTGAAGACGAACTGTAATATAATCTTCCAGGTTCCAGACGCCTTTCCATCGCCTACCTTTCATATTGACTTCTTGAAATCTCTGATAGTCAAAAGTTCTTGAAATCGACATACCACGAGAATATTGGCTATCTTCGGATTCTTCAAGTAATCAAAGACATACTGGCGTGGAGGGTATCTCTCTCTCTCTCTCTCTCTCTCTCTCTCTCTCTCTCTCTCTCTCTCTCTCTCTCTCTCTCTCTCTCTCTCTCTCTCTCTCTCTCTCTAATTTAGTAATCCTTTCAAAAATAAGAGCAAATCTCATAATTTCAATAATAATGATAATGTTAATATTCATCGTAGCACCTAAAAACTGTGAAACTTAAACGAAAAAGGTTATTGTTAAGAAGAGTCGGTGGATTGATACGCTTGAACCCAACTAGCATAAATTCCAAGAAATTGATAATCCATTTTTTGGTTATTGATATTGTTGATTTTAAACAATGTCTAAAATGTATCAATTCCTTTTTCACAAAATAGATCTGACAACAAAGTCTATCAAATGATATTTCTCATGCATATGTCTTTATGAAATTCAAACTATTTCTTCAGTATAACACAAAAATCATACTGTATATATTGTACACAGGGCAATGTCCTTCCTACCGTAATAAACTCATTAATTTTTGTCAACATTTCAGTGATTACTAAAAATTCAAAATGGATTTTTTAAAAAATTTGCCTGTTTTAAATGATATTTAAATGACTTCCATGATAACTTGTTATCTGTTCTCTGCTGGTTTTCTTTAAATCCTCCATCTCCTAGAACTGTTATTTATTTTGTGAATGTAAAGGGCTTTATAATTTCATAATCAAAATAATCGTTTTAATTATTATTGATTTTAAGAAATAACATTAACTTTCTTCATGGACTATGTTGAAAGTATATACAGACCTTAGGTAAGGTTATTCGCCCAATGACATTATTTACATAGACTTGCATGTCAATTTTATGTAAAGAAAAAAATGTCATGAATTATATTTTTGTCAGATGACAGTAGATTTCCGTACGATTGTTGTAAGTCATCCTAGTCACAACTTCATGATATAAATTTAATTTTCTATCACTTGTCAGTAGAATATCATATAGTTAATCATCGGTTTATCATTGCTGTAAAACCTATAACATGAGGGCCTATGGGAAAAGCTTCTTGAAAGAAATGTGTATGAAACTGATGTAGTTCAGAGATTGGGGTCAGAAAATTGATTAGGAATTAGGAACTCTAAGCAGAAATTATTTCGAATATACCTGGCAAGTTTCACAACATATCAACCAGAACTCACTAAGAAAAAAAAATAATAATAATAATAAAAATCTATTACCATACTAAATTACCATGTAAGTCTGTGGAAAATATGTCACCGTGCAAATACCTTTTTGGGCTCAGGCCATGTCGTCCTGATGGAAGGTTCCTTTAAGTAGCTTCCTAGGATATATTTGATTACAGTGATATTCCCAGAGAATTTGACTTAAGGTCTCCAGAATTCTAACTCCTGGCGCAAATATCCTTAAAGCTTCCTTTCAGGATATCGCATAGTATCAGGGGACGTATTCTTGACACGCCACATAGCAATCTGCACCCCGCATAGCATTTACGCTTCGAGGGGGAAAAGTGGCAAAATAAAAGAGGAGCTGTTATAAAGTTTCCTTCCTCCGTTACTGTTTGAGTACACAGATGGCGCCATAATCGCCGCCATCTTCATTCCTTTTTCTGTAGCGGTGTCGCTCGGTGGTTTTCCCAGTGCCCTCTCGTTTATTTGGATTTATTATGCAATCTCCAGCCTCTTCTGCCTCTGGAAAGTTGAGTATTTGATTCTTATGCTGTATAAATTTAGCTCTGGCCGTAAAGTAAAAAATTAAATCGAATTAAACTAATTTTTTGGCAGAGCTATTGCCTGGACCGGAGGCGTCTTCGGCGCTGTCGTTCGTAACGCATGAGTTATTTAGTTAGCCAGAACGACTTTCCCGGTATAATAGCTTAAATAGAAATTTAGTCTTCATTGCTCGGAATTAATTATATTATGCCGATAATATTCACATTAGTTTCAGCGAATTAGGTAGCCAATCTTGCTTACGCTAGGCTTCCTAGCCTAGGCATTTTTGTTTACTCTCTTGCATAATATAATAAGTGTTCCTGGTGCTAATAAATTTAAATGAAGATAATAGGCAATTTATACATGTAAGATATATAGATTGCATATGAAATTTCCTCTTCTAAGATAGTATACGAGAGAGCATCGATGAGTTAGGTAGTCGATCTCACTGTCGCTAGGCTAGTAGCCTAAGGGCTTTAGTATACTTTCATACAATCTCCCCGGGTACCCTCATAGATAGGGTAATCCCTCCTTCCCTGTGAGTGTAGCCTATGGCTACAATCCTAGTTGATCTTGCCTCGAATTGTCATTCAGGCAAGACTAGGCTATGGGTTTTTCTGCCCCTTCACCTAGCTACTGATGGTGAGCTTTGGATTTGGGCCAGAACCTCAGAGTACTTGTATGCCAGCAACTGATCGACTGGGTGAATGTATTCCCCTGTCAGGTCTTGTTTGATGGCATAGGAGGCTTTGCTTCCCTAGACTGCACTTGAAGGGGTCATGTGATTCCCCCTTCTCCCTGTGATTTAGTCGACTAGTCCTGTACTCGCAGACCTTAGGCTGAAGAATGAATTCTCCATTGGCCTAGGATGGCGCCAATACTGAAACAGAGCTTCCTCAAGGTGTGGTAGGACCAACATGCTGCCGGCTCCTCTCACACCTTATACAGGACCCTTTCCCCTCCCCACTCTGTCCTTTAGTGATGGCCTAGCCATCACATCCCTTTGGCCGTTGTCCTGCAATCTCGCTGTTTGCCGACAGGTTGTAGGGCTGGCTTGGGCTTCTGCTTGTATGGCGTAGTCGTACAGCTTCGCTATTGGACACAGAGCTCCGGGATAGCTGTGTCGGCAGGTCCAGCTGCCGGCAGAAGATCCATTTACTTTAAAGTGTTCTTCAGTCCTCCCTTGGGCTGCCATTCACATCCTATGACCGGCAGGGACCGGCAACGGAGGTGAATGGGTGGAAGCTTGATTATATTATATTCTCCCCTTCCATTAGAACCCTCATTCCGGAGGTAGGAAGTGAGACAGTTCTCTTACATCACCCTTCACTCTTTGCTTTCTCTCTCTCTCTTGGCTAGTGCCGCCAGGTACTAACCTAACTGGCGGCTGCCGGCCATTAACCTTGCCGGCAAGATGCTGGCTAGAATTGTGGACTGACAGCCAATGATTCACTGACACAACTGACTTAGCTGGCAAGATCCGGCCGAGTTCGGTCTACCGGCCACTACCCTATCACATTGAATGCTGTCTGGGCTAGTGTGCCGACAGCCGGTGACCCGCCGGCGTCCGGTAAGGTGCCGGCCATCCGGTGGACTGCCGTCCACAAAAATTTTCAATATCGTGTCAGTTGAATTGTGCCTTAGCTACTAGCCTTGCCGGCTACATGCCAGCGGCAACTACGGTATATGTATATACAGTAGCCAGCACATCTGTAGTATAGAGCATACTGCAGACAGAAAACTAAGGTATAAAAGTATACATTAGTTAAATTTTCTAACATACTGTGTTTGTCCAGGTGCAGTCTATTGTTGAGACCTTGTAAGATTGGGAAAGGAATTCCCTTTCTATATACTGATAGTTGATCAGATACTAATGACCCTCATTATTAATCCTTTTGGAAGTGGGTGTTGGTTACACTCTTCTATCCTTATAGGCTAGACTCTTCCACCGGGCCTCCTGGGGAGGACAACCCTAGGGTAAATATTGAGGGAGAACACAGCAATTGGCTGGGCGGGAAACACACGTATGTCTTTCCTAATTTATTTCTAGCTTATCTATCCTAAGCTATATGCAATAAAATAAAATGGAAAATATTATTATAATATTCATTAGTTTATCTAGTGAGATAAACTACCTTATACTTCTGCGGCCACCTGGAGTGTAGGGCACACTCCCACTGTTCCATCACCAAGGGACCTCTCATATACTGGGACCCCCAAGTATGTACTGTGTGCAAAGACTTGGTGTATGAGGCTTTTGAAAACCCCAAGACAACGGAGTTAAGGGATGCAGCTCAGAACAAGCTGGACAGATGGATTCGTGGCTACCAGAAGAATGCTATGGGGCCTTAACTCCCTAGTGAGCGTATGAGGGTCTGTCTATTCCCCAAAGCATCTACGGATGCTGTTATTCCTCATTCCCTTCCATCCAGATAGCCGTGGACACGGATGTCTCAGATGCAATAAAGGACATCCATCTAGATGATGAGAAGATGTCAGAGGACACCGAAAAGGACCCTCTGGCTGAAGGTCGAGATGAGGAGTCAACGTTGGCTTCAGAGTTGGAAGAGGATAAAGTCGAAAAAGTCTCTGTTTTGTCGGTTCCTGTTCCAGAAACCGTGCCCTCTACGTCCTCCGCTCCTCAACCTGAAAAGTCGGAGGACACCCTATCTGCCATCAAAGCTATGATGGAGATGTTTCAGAAGAAAAGCGAAGAAAGGGAAGTTGCGCTAAGGAAGGAGATTCATCAGCTTGCAGCGGCCCGTGGGTCTCATAAGAGACTTAATGTGAAGGATCTTCCCTCGTGCTCCAAGGTAAACCCATGGAGGCATGCCAAGTACATGATAATAACGAACGGCAAGATCTTCATTTCAGAAAAGCTTGGAGCTGTCCTTATCAAGGACATTGAGTTCTGGCCCAGCTTTGAGTCCTATCCTGACTGCTTCGTTCTTCTAAGGGCGGAACCTGTATCCAAGGAGGAGACAGAGCCTAAGGAGGTCCTAGTGCTTGACCATACGAAGGCTCAGGCTTTGCTAGCCAGCAGTCTGAAGGACAGGGGCTTCACCAATTCTAAGGTGCCGGCCCTGAGCAAGAAACATCCCTCTTTTCTTGCTCCAGCAACAATGGCCTTCCCCTTTGCGGAAAAAGGGTTTAAGGCAGTGATTAAGGCAGTGGAAACTGGGAACCTTGCCTTACACAGGAGTAGTGTAGGCCCCTTTCCCTAGCTCTTCCAACGGATCACGAGGACTGGAAGGATATACAGCTTACCTTCTCAGTCGGGAAGTTGGAGGTTGATATTGCTGCCTCTCTGTCCCTCCAGGTGACCCTAGAGGCAATGGCCAGCGAACAGAGGTCCCCGGATATGTTCATGGTCATAACCAAAACACACTTGGCAACCCTAACTAAAGATTTCTATAGCTTTGTTAGGGCTAGAAGGGCTTGTAGGGAGTTCGTGCTTGCCTCGGCTGCGGTCAAACACGAACCCAGGAAGTTGATATCTTCCAATATCTGGGGGAAAGACCTCTTCCTAAATGAAGTGGTCAAAGAAGTAGTCGACAAAGCCGCCACGGAGAATAGAAATCTTCTCCAAAAGTGGGGCATGTCGGCTAAGAGGAAGTCTTCCCCGGATGAGGATCCCCAACCGAAAAGGAAGACAAAGAGGCCAAGAGTGCCATCTCGTCCTGCTAGACAATAACAACTTCCCATGACAGCAGTGCCATAGATGGTGGCACAACCCCAACCCACCTACCAGATAGTACCTCAGCAGGTGGTGACTCAGTCACCAGCCTTTACTCCCGCCTATGAGAGGCAGACCACAACCTATCGCCCTAAAGGTAGAGGGTCAAGTAGAGATTCCTCTAGACGTCCCTTGAGAGGAAGAGGGGGTAGGGGAGGACGCGGTCAAGGAGGGAAGCTCTCCGGAAACCAGAAGCAACGAGATGCTTCCGGTAGGAGGAAGACTCCGACTCTTCCGGGATCGTTGGACCTTCGATCCCTGGGCCCACAGCCTAATCAAGAATGGACTAGGTTGGAGCTGGAAGACAGCTCCACCATCATTTCCTCAATTCTTCCAACACTCCAACCCCGTTCTGGAAGAATACACCAGAGAGCTCTTGAGCAAACGGGTGATAAAGAGGGCAAAGTCCATCAAATTCCAAGGAAGGCTGTTTTGTGTTCCAAAGAAGGACTCAGACAAACTCAGAGTCATTCTGGATTTGTCGCCACTCAACAAGTTCATAGAGAACGACAAGTTCAAGATGCTGACCCTTCAACACATAAGGGCCTTGTTGCCCAAAAGGGCATACACAGTCTCCATAGACATGGCAGATGCCTATTGGCACATTACGATCAATCGTCAACTCTCCTCCTACCTAGGATTCAGGCTACAAAAAAGAAAGTACGCTTTCAGAGCCATGCCCTTTGGACTAAACATAGCCCCAAGGATCTTCACGAAGCTTGGAGAAGCAGTCGTTCAACAACTACGCTTACAATGTATCCAGGTGATATCCTATCTGGACGATTGGCTGGTGTGGGCAGCATCTAAGTTAAAATGCATGCAAGAATCCAAAAAAGTGATCCAGTTCCTGGAACATCTAGGATTCAAGATCAACACCAAAAAGTCTCGACTATCTCCAGCTCAGAAGTTTCAATGGCTAGGCATACATTGGGACTTACAGTCACATCGCCTCTCCATTCCATTAAAGAAGAGGGGAGAGATAGCGGGATCTGTCAAGAGACTTCTAAAATCCAACAGGATTTCAAGACGCCAACAGGAGAGAGTGCTGGGCTGCCTTCAGTTTGCATCAGTGACAGACCCAGTGCTAAGAGCACAGCTAAAAGATGCATCAGGAGTCTGGAGAAGATACGCATCAAACGTTCAAAGAGATCTAAGAAGACCAATACCGATCCGTCTACGATCACTTCTCAAGCCTTCGTCGGAGGCCAAGAACTTCAAGAGGGCAACACCTCTGCAACCGCCTCCACCCTCAGTCATCATCCACACAGATGCATCATTGGAAGGATGGGGAGGTCACTCTCATTAACGGAAAGTTGAAGGAACTAAAGGGTGTACATGATAGCAAATTATAGTGCAACATGGTAAGTGAAATGTCACCAAGGTGACATTATGGACTGTTCCAGTGTAAAAAGGTGATGAAACATAGACTGAACACTAAGTGCCGTGTGTTTTTTACACAAGTGTAAATAGACAGACTTCTCAGAAAGACATTAGAAAATTCATTAAATTTTCAATTGAGTGGCAAAAAATTTCTGTTTTCAGGTAAAACAAGTATTTCTGATTTATTCTGTATGGTCTATGTTCGTAAATTCTATTTCACTTGCATTTTTATATTATTATGAAGTGTATGCTGAATTTTTATTTATTGTTTGACAATAAATGTTTAATTGTTTTACATGTGTTATTTCCCCCTAAACATATTTAATAAAGTTATGTGTGAGCATTCCTTTTATTCCTTATTATTCTGCATAATTAGATTGAACAAAGTTAGTAACTTTGTTCCTATATGGAAACAAACATTTCTAGCTAGGCTTACCTTGTTTCGATACGAGATACAAACTTGTCTGTTGTGGTATACAGCTGAACTGATATACCTCAGATGCTATGGTGGCTGACATGAACCTGTGTTCGTTTTATAAATACAAACTTTGGCTAAAGGCATACAGTGAGACCTGTATGCCCTTTTAATTGCTAGGTTGGTCATATGAAATATGCAAACTTCGAGACTTTTTCCAAAGTCTAGCACTAACATAGTCTGTGATTAGAAGAAATGACATATAACGGTAATGTCATAGGTCTCTTAGGTCTAGATGACCAAGGAAATATTGTCTTGAGGTTTACGGCACAACTGGGAAATCCACGGATACATTAATGCTCTGGTAAACTTCCATCAGGACAACATGGCTTGAGCCCAAAAACAGATTTTGAGCGAAGCGAAAAATCTATTTTTTGGTGAGATAGCCACGTCGTCCTGATGGACCCGTCCTCCTTTCGATGAAAGGCCTTGGCAGGATCCCTCCCAATAATACTGTATCTATAAGAACCGGCTTAACGCTACAAGGAATAAAGATTGCGGCGATTATGGCGCCATCTGTGTATTCAAACAGTAACGGAGGAAGGGAACTTTATAACAGCTCCTCTTTTATTTTGCCACTTTTCCCCCTCGAAGCGTAAACACTATGCGGGGTGCAGATTGCTATGTGGCGTGTCAAGAATACATCCCCTAATATTATGCGATATCCTGGAAGGAAACTTTAAGGATATTCACGCCAGGCGTTAGAATTCTGGAGACCTTAAGTCAAATTCTCTGGGAATATCACTGTAGTCAAATATACCCCAGGAAGCTACTTAAAGGAACCTTCCATCAGGACGACAAAGCTATCTCACCCAAAATTAAACTTTTCGCTTCGTTCAAAATCCGTTTTGTCCATGAAGTAACACATTTTCTAATTTCATCGCAATATATTTTGGAATAAAGAATGTCACATACTCTTACTTTATACATTTGTCCTTTCATTGTATGGATATGATAATTGGATTTCTTAACTCTTTTTGACCGATTGGTACAGCCATAGACCGCACAACTGTTCTCCAGTGTTGTTAAACGTAGACCTTTGTTGAAGGCAACTGAAAACCAGCGAAGCTATTCATAATTCGCCTTTTGTTTACCTCAGGCGTTACTTCCCACATGTCTACCATGTGCACACAGCACCGCCTGTGACGTCACGGCAGAAGGATCTATCTATAAAACTCAGGGAATGTGGATGATTTTAATAATCAGTTCTTATGAATTTCCAATAAGGAAAATAAAAATAGTAAATAATCCCTAACTTTCTGTGAACAGGATATTGAAGCAAATCTGTGTTTAATTGAAGGTTACGTGAGTTAGTGCAATAAATTAATCCTAGAACAAACGATTGTTTTACACGTCGTTTAAAACTGACAGCCATCTTTTTTTCCTAGTGTAAGTAACCTGTATATGATGTTAATTCATTTCATTCTATTTACATAGGAGATGACATTTCAATATCTTATTGAGAGAAAAATAGAAAATTTAATTTCCTAAACTTTACAATGTTTGTTTTCCACTGGTTGCCTTATGCCAGAATTATTCAGAAATATACATGTACCTATGAAATCTGAGATCTGCCCTGAATAGGGTCAGTTTTTCCTTTACAGAAGATATTCCCAAATATACGCAAAAAAATTACAATTCTTCTAATATTTTTTTTTTTTTTTTTTTTAAATGTGGTTACCTCAACTAAATTTTAACTTATCAGAAGAATTGCTTTTTTTAAGTACAATTTTGGATAACTCAAGGTACATATTGTATATCACAAAATTAGTGGCTACAAACACAAGACTATAATGTTATAAAATGTTGGTTTTTCGTCACCATACTTCTATGAAGTATAAATTTTTCTATTTGCTAGTGAAAAAATAATGGTGATTTTACCCTTGTATTTGCTTGATCCGTATTGATTAAATGATTTATAAACCAAACTTATAATACCATTTGTAAGTAAGAGAACAGGAAGAGAACAAGGAGCGAAGGAGCATCAATAAAACATTGAACAAATCAAAGTTAATTACAAATAACAAGTTTGCTGATATATTTGATACCTAATATGAAAATAAAATAAACTTATTTATTATATTACATCATATATATATATATATATATATATATATATATATATATATATATATATATATATATATATATATATGTATATATATATACATGTGTGTATGTACATATATATATATATATATATATATATATATATATATATATATATATATATATATATATATATATGTGTGTGTGTGTGTGTGTGTGTGTGTGTGTGTGTGGAAAAACAAAATACAACATCCAATCTTGTTAAGATAAATATTATGTCCGCAACAAAATAAACATGACTGAAGCAGCAGTAAAAACAGTTATTGTTTCAACAGCTTTTTATGTACTGCGATGTATAAATACAGTAAATGTTGAAGTAAACTGAAGTCATCCTTATATAAATATTAGCTTTCTGCCTGAGCTATCATTATCTAGCTTTCTTTTGAAAATATGTAATCGTCCCTCTATACATTTATAATTGGAGTAATTGCTTTTCTTGTTAACTAGTATTCATCTCAATTGTTGATAAATTGTAAAATTAGATGATGAGGTTGAGATTGATTAAATCTACTACTCTCTGATCTAATAAAACTTATAATAGTTGAAAGTTGACAGAAAAATATATATATGTATGATAGAATGATAGATACATGAATTTTGAAGCCATTTCTTTTACTTTCCTTATTTGATTTCTTGTTAAATAAATAATAAATGAAAATCAAATTATATTCTCTACATATTGAGGACATTTATTCATGGATATTATGAACTATTTTCAATAACAAAATATTAAATAAAACTATAAGAAGTTATTCAAGCAAATGTCTTTACTTCCCTTGTAAGGTAAAATGCCAGAGGATTAGGGGACATGTTACAAGATTAGCTCAAGTAAATATAGATTTGAAGAAGAAGATGCTCGAATCAATGAACTAACAAATTAAGGAGTCACTTTGACATATAACACAACTAATTTTCCCCTTAATATAGGTAACTGTCTCCAATGTATAGGGAACAGTGGTACTGTTGGTATATTGGCCATCATTATCTAAGCCCTGTGTGGGTGTATATAAACTCTCTACCATTTTTTTCTTAAATTGCATGAATGATCACTTTATCCTATATTCAAGAATGGGCCCATCTACACTACTTGTCCATGACTCCTCCTATACTTATAAACCTGAAAAGTGATATAAAAAAAATTGTGATGGTACAGTTTAAAGGCCACTCATGAATGGAAGAGGCAAGGGACAGTGTCATTGCCCTATCAAGCAAGATACTTCCTTAAGAGACTGACCATATCTACATATAATCAGCTCCCAACCCCCCCCTCTCCACCTAAGCTAGGACCAAGGAGAACCAGGCAATGAGTGCTGATGACTCAGCACATAGACCTATAGGCTCACCCAAACCTCCCATCCTTAAGTCACAAGGATACTGAGGTTGCAGCGACCAAAGAAACAAACGAGTGTAAGCGATAGTCGAACCCCAGTCTGGCAATCACCAGTCAGGAACATTACCACATAGGCCGCACCTCGCTCTGAGATAATGCACCATGTCACTACCTTACTGCACAACGAGTAACCAAACAAATACTGTAATGAGACATGGCAAAGGTGGTAGGTGGGGCCACACAACGAACTCGTAGCGTTGTTAGTGTGATAGGGTGCACTTCCTCAGAGCAAGGTGTACCAGGAATTAATGTGTCGAATTGTACATAGGGATTAGTTTATACAGATAGCTCAAAACTTTCATATGGAGTTCAATTTGGCTTCCCCATCAAATGATGAAGAAGATAAAGTCGATAAAGTTTAGGTTATGATGTTGATATGCTCAGTAGAGTAAAATAAGCGGGGAAGTACAAACATTATATATATCAATAAAGCAGCAAAAATAATAATTACTACGACTAAATACGATAATGCATATCGACATTAGTGAATTTTAGATATCTCCAAAATCTATTTTCTTTGATTAATTAGAGACAATAATAGATAAGGATTCTAATACCAGTACTTTAAAAGAGAGGAAATCTCTTATAAAATGTTGGCCTTATTAGAATCGAGTCACGTTAACGTAATTTTATGTAATTACCAAATTGGTCACAATCCGTGGACACATGTATATTTGAACGATAATCAAAATGATATACTTAATGAATTCAGTGAATGTAGGTCCATATCACTTGTTACTGTCAAATTCGTAATATCATGCTCAAATATAAATAGAAATAACACTTGATAAAAACCAAATGTTCTGACTTATTTTGGTGGTTAGACAACTTTCCAGTTGAAAGAAACACATATATTTGGAGAAAAAAAAGAGTTCATGATTCCCCTGAATAATTATTTTGGCAGTAAATGTATTATTCTTAATAAAAACTGGAGTTATACCTGTCAGCAATAAAGAATGAAGAATGAAAACGTTTTTTTTATTTACTTGAATATTAATTTTACAATAGTTATTGGAATAGATTGAAGTGTCATATTTTAGTTTCATATCTAGAAACAAAGTCTGAAAGCAGATACGCAGTGCAATAAAATAATTTATTATGAAAACCTGGGTCAGAAGCAAAAATTCATATAAAGACAAACTGTAAACTTTCAAACACCATTGATATCAACTCAAAGAATGATAACAGGAAATTCTAATCACTAAATATAAAGTTAAATGTTAACACCATTAATATTACCCTAAAAAGTGATAACAAGAAATTCTAATCACTAAATGTAAAGTTAAATGTTAACACCATTGATATTAACCTAAAGGGTGATAACAAGAAATTCTAATCACTAAATATAAAGTTAAACGTTAACACCATTAATATTACCCTAAAAAGTGATAACAAGTAATTCTAATCACTAAATGTAATGTTAAATGTTAACACCATTGATATTAACCTAAAGAGTGATAACAAGAAATTCTAATCACTAAATGTAAAATTAAATGTTAACACCATTGATATTAACCTAAAGAGTGATAACAAGAAATTCTAATCACTAAATATAAAGTTAAATGTTAACACCATTAATATTACCCTAAAAACTGAAACAAGAAATTCTAATCACTAAATGTAAAGTTAAATGTTAACACCATTAATATTACCCTAAAAAGTGATAACAAGAAATTCTAATCACTAAATGTAAAGTTAAATGTTAACACCATTAATATTACCCTAAAAAGTTATAACAAGAAATTCTAATCACTAAATGTAAAGTTAAATGTTAACATTATTGATATTAACCTAAAGAGTGAGTGCAAGATATTTTAATAAAAAAATGTAAGTAAAATGTTAACACCATTGATATTGCCCTAAAGAGTGATAAAAAGAGATTTTAATCAATAAATATATAGTTAAAGGTAAAGTGTTTGATATTTATGAGTCCATGCAGAAAGTACACTAACATAAGCACATATCTAAAAGCTGCTGAATAAAAACAGATGCTTTTGAAATGATTAATGGTATTTCTCTATGCAAAAATCTATGGTAGCCCAGCGGCATAGTAAGAAATATGAAACCAATTGTTCAAATTGTTCTAAAAGCACCAAAATTGGCACACATGTGGATTAATACATTCTGAACAATTTTGGATATGGAGGCATTCAAGATTCTCCCCGTAGCACATTTGGCGGCCATTTTTCAAAATGGCCGCTATTTACCGTTAGCGTCATTGAATATGTACCATAATTTATCTTTTTGTGGATGCTAAAGGTGATAAGTGTGCTAGAGGTGATAAGTATTGTACAATTACACATACTTTTGTGCTTACCAAATAATTTGGCTACCATTTCACAAGAAAATGAATTTTACTTTGCAGCGGCAGCGTTGGTGGCAGTGACGGCGGCTGCAGTAATAGTATAGTGTTGATAGTCATGGTGCTTGTAGTAGTAACTTGTGGTAACATGGTGGTGTTTTGTGTCTTTGCAGGTGAGGCAGCAGCAGCACCACCTGACATCAGAGACGCGTTGTTCCAGACTGCAGCCATGGCAAAGAAGTTCCAACTGGTCGATACTTTTGAGCAACGTACTCCCACAACACCTCCTGAGACAAACTGGAAGCTGTGTCTTGTATGTCAAGAGGAGACAACAGAGTCACTTGTCTGCCCAGTATTGTCTAAACGCCGAGACCCTGGGAGAGGATACACGACAATGGCTGCAAACTTGGTCAAATTTGATGAACTCGGAGAACTGCCAAGAACTGTTCAGTTACAGAGACTAGATGAAGGACAAGGTGTTGAGGCGACAATGGTTGCCCACCAGGCCAAGTGGCATAAAACATGTATGCTCAAATACAATAACACAATGCTACGAAGAGCAGAGAAGAGACGCATCGCAAGCAGCTCAGCATTTGATAGTACTGACAATGTCCAGGCCAAGCGCGCCAGAACACACTCTTCAGAAGCCACTACCAGCGGCACCTCCTGCTTTTTCTGTGGAAAGTCTGGCACAGAGACCCTACATGAAGTAACAACCTTCCAGGTGGACACACGCGTACGGAAGTGTGCAGCGCAAGTTGGGGACAATGAACTCATAGCCAGGCTCAGCATGGGTGATATGGTGGCTCTGGAGGCCAAGTACCATTCCAAGTGTTTGTTGGCTCTTTACTATCGTGCAAAGACCACTGTAGAAGCCGAGCAGAAAACTGACCATGAAGGTGTAATGTCAAGAATCGTACTGGCTGAACTGGTCCTGTATATCGAGGAAACCCACCTAGAAGAGGGCACCACCCCAGTCTTCAGACTCGCAGAACTTGTAAAGCTATACACAACAAGAATGGAACAGCTCGGGGTTGTTTTGTTCCAGAAAGTTAATAGCACAAGGCTGAAAGAGCGCCTGTTAGCCCAGATACCAGGCCTGAGATCCCACAGCAAAGGCCGAGATGTTTTACTAGCGTTTGATGAAGACATTGGTGAAGCGCTAGGCAAAGCCTGCGAGCAAGACTGTGACACTGAGGCAGTTCACCTTGCGCGTGCTGCACAGATAGTTCGTCGATATATGTTTGAAGACACTTACCAATTCCGTGGATCATTCCCGGGCGGCTGTCAGGAGGACTCTGTGCCAAACGTACTAGTTGCAATGGTAAATATGGTGCTGGATGGCCCCACCATCAAGAATCAAAGCCATTCCTCTTCAACACAAGCAGCTCTTTCCATTGCGCAGCTTCTCAAGTTCAACAGTGTCAAGCAAAGTCGGAAGCAGGGAGCAACCAAGACACAGGAGCCTCCAGCTGTCAGACACAGTACGTCTCAAGAAACTCCTCTTCCAACCTATGTTGGGCTGATGCTGTATGCTGAAACACGCAAGAGAGGACTTGTGGACAAGCTCTTCTCTCTGGGCCTAAGCATCTCATATGACAGAGTCCTACGTCTTTCTGCCCAGATGGGAAACAGCGTGTGTCAGCTGTACCGCATAGAGGAAGTGGTCTGCCCGCCTACCCTGCGTAGCAATGTGTTCACAACTGCGGCTGTGGACAACATTGACCACAACCCAAGTGCCACCACAGCCAAGAATTCATTCCATGGAACAGGAATCTCGCTTTTTCAACACCCAACGTGTGCAGATGAGGGAGTGGATCGTAGCATTGCTCTCACTGGGCGTGATACTGGATCAAAGACGGTTGAGCCTCTACCAGAATATTACACGGATGTACGTCCTGTTGCTTCTTCTGTCAAAGGGCAAATGATCCCAGCTACTTCTGTGACCTCTCTTAGACGTCACAACTGTGAGCAGCACATAGAAGATGAGTATATGTGGCTGGAGAACACGAGAAGTGTTCTCAAAGATGATGTTGAGGCCTGTGAAAACACATCATGGGCTGCATACCCTGCAAGGCACCAAGATCCAAAGCAACCAGTCATCACACCAACGTCCCTGCTTCCCTTGTTCCAGGAGAGTGCTCACACTGTGGCAATGATCAGACACTCTATTGATGTAGTCAGGAGTGCAGTTAAACATCTCAACCCAGGCCAAACTCCAGTTCTGACTTGCGACCAGCCACTATTCACTCTAGCAAAACAGATCCAGTGGAAGTGGCCAAACACATATGGAGAAGACCAACTGGTGGTGATGTTTGGGGGGTTGCATATTGAGATGACGGCACTGAAGACCCTGGGTGACTGGTTGCAGGGAAGTGGGTGGACCCAAGCACTGGTACAAGCAGAGATCACAACTGAAGGAATAGCAGACTCATTTCTTCGAGCAGCTCACGTCACACGCACCAGAAGAGCACACCAAGTCACAGCGGCTGCGTTGTATAATCTCCAACGGCGTGCCTATGACAAGTACAGCACCACCAATACAGAAGATGATGAGCACCCTGAAAGCTTCGAAGACTGGTGCAGTCAGAGAGAACAGAGTTATCCGCAGTTTCAGTACTGGTCAACAGTCTTGGCACTGGAGCTGTCCACTCTGATCTATGTGCGATCTCTGAGAGAAGCCAATTTTAGCATGTACGTGGATGCTCTGACAGAACTGGCTCCGTGGTTCTTCGCACTAGACCACACGAACTATGCCCGATGGATACCAGTGCATCTACGGGACATGGCAGAACTGGCAAACAAACATCCAGACGTCTTCACAGAGTTTAGCAAGGGACACTTCACAGTCCAGAAGACCAAGAGGATCTTTTCAGCAATCCCTCTTGACCAAGGACATGAGCAGAACAACGCGTATGTCAAGGGTGATGGAGGAGCCATCGGCCTCACAGACAATCCAACTGCACTGAGGCGCTGGATGGTTGCCGGACCGGAGGTTGCTAGAGTGATTGTGGAATTTGACGACTTCAATCTGCATCCACACGATCAAGAGGAGACACGTCACCACGAAGAGACACCAAGTGTGCAGAACACTTTTGCCAGAGATGTGCGCTCACTCGTGGCCGTCATTGAAGAGCTGGGCAACCCTTTCGAGGAGGACAGTCATGACTTGCTGGTGCTCGACACAAAGGAGATCGCAGACCCTGCAGTCATAGAAACAGTCCGTAACGCCAAGCAGATTGGCCAAGACCAGTTTGAAGCATTCTCAAAGGAATGCATCGTGGACAGAACCAAGTCCATTGAGGTGGCAATCCACCGGAACAAGCTACCACTGTTTGCGACCAAGAGAGGACCCAATATACCCAAAGGAAAAGAACAGGTCAAATCTCTGAAGAATGATGTTGCGCTCTTCGCACGATTATATATCGGCTGCCAGACCCGTGATGGGAATCTAGAAGAGTTCTTCAGGCATGAAAATCAGCAATGCCCTCCAGCTTTATCTGACGGAGGGAGACTGTACCTAGGGAGCAAGAGTGACTTGCTGGTGTGCCTTGAAGGCCATGCTGAGCCTCAGTTTGAAGCTCCTACTGTCACTGCTGTTGTCCTCGATGGAGCAGTAATCGTACAGATGTTGAAGCCGGGTACTGCCAACACGTTCGAGGAATATGCACAGCAAGTGTTCATCCCATACGTTGTACAACGTTTCCAACATGTATCACGTCTTGACCTTGTGTGGGACAGCTACAGAGCAGATTCCCTGAAGGCATCAACCAGAGAACAGCGTGGAAAGGGAGTACGTCGGCGTGTTGTCGACTCAGCAGTCATACCAGGAAATTGGCAAAGTTTCCTGCGAGTTGATAGCAACAAAGTGGAGCTCTTCAGCTACCTCTCCACCATGCTTGCAGAGTCCTTTCAAGAAGAAGGCAAGGAACTGGTCGTCACTGATGGGGAGCAGGTGATCTGTGTTCCACAGCAAGAGGATGTCAACTCACTCGCACCATGCAACCAAGAAGAGGCAGACACCCGCATGATGC
>NC_090726.1:1064620-1074620 GCF_036898095.1 Palaemon carinicauda
ATAGGTACATAAACTCTTCAAGAAAAGTACGATATAATTTGGAACATTTATTTATTGGATATTTAATAATGAAATGCTTTTGAGGAATAGACTTTAAAATTTAAACAAATATTATCCCCGTGGTATCGTTTTCAAAGTAATGGAATCATCATTTACGCACGGCCTCTTGCTTAACATTCAGAAAGAAAGGGTAATACGCCCTTGGATGATAACGACAAGGAGGGCTGGGATTGGAGATCGAAAGGAGTAAAGGTTGTTAAAACATCATCAGTTGAAGGAAGTCGAATATACATGCGTGATGATACTAACAATACCTATATATATATATTACATATTTTATATTCTACAGAACCATATAACTATAAAAGGAAATCTCCTCTTAATTTCAGTAGAAACAAGTTTAGGCATTTTTACATTATATTCACGTTTCAACATTTTTCTTTTTTATAATATCTTCTCTCAGCAGTTACAATTGGAAAGAGTTAAAAAAAAATAGAAGAAATTACCCAAAGATCTTTACGGTGTTTTTATGCTGTTTTTATGACCTATTTGGTTACTTCCCTATTGGCCCTAAGAGCAATTAAGATCCTATTCAGGGCCTAGTAGGGACGTAAAGTCAAGTTTTATTGTCAATAGGTGCTCTAACTTTGCTGCTCAATAAAATCCTTTGCTGTATAACATTCTTACCTGTTAAGGAACATAGATCTTATTATTATAAACATCAGATATTCTACGTTTAAATTTGTAAACTCTTTATTTTAGTATTATCAGGATCATAATTTTGCGTATTTCAGGAATTTTAACCAGTTTTGAGTCAAATGTATTATTAAAACATTCATGTTCCACGTACAATTATACGATTATTCCTTGTGAAACTTCCCAAAACGAACGGAAATATAACAATTGTTTAGTATTATCGAAAAGGTTATCAATAAGAAAAATATATTCACATTGTTCCTACTACGATTTTTACAAATAAAATTTGGTTTCTAAGTGTTTGTTGTTTTATTTTCCACTTTTACCACATACTTTATTTGAATTCAAAACGTTTCATCAAGAATTGGTCTTGCTTATACATTTTCTTTTTTAGTAGGAGACAAAATAATTTAATAAATATATTAATTAACAATTATAAAAAAAAAACACTAATGAACAAATGATAAGAATATTTTACAGTGACAATTGATCCTTCAATAATTTAGATTATGAGCAAACGGAAACATTTATGCTATGGAGTGAATTGATACTTGTAATTGTATCAAATTAACTCTATGCTTTAGGTAATATTGTGTGGTTACATGCAGGATGTTAAGTTATATGACTTAGAAAAAGCAAAATACAACGAAATAGGAAGAAACGAAAAAAAGAGCGATTGATTTTACACAATATGATTACATACAACCATTCAACAAACATTATATATATCCCGTTGTTAATTACCAATCTTGCCCAACTCCTCTCTTCGAATTAGTTCTATCCTCCTCCTTAGATACACTCATTAAGGTCTTTGTACTCTTGTGATTGGGTTGAACACTATCTGTAGAGAGATTAGCGCGGTGCTGATAAGCTGTTTGTCAAGTAACTGATATTGTCCGAATTTTTACGCTATATAGCAATCAGCTAAATTAGAAGTTAAAAAGCGAAATTTTGCAGTCTTTTGCGTTATCAATCCATATCTCTAGAAGTGGTATTTTCATTGTATTGTTCTTCACAAAAGCTGAATTAACTCACAGGTTTTGTAAAGTCTAGAAAAACATGTGGAGTTTTTGCTTCATATTATTTTTTACCTTCATCACCATAAAAAGTAATATTCTTTATGCATCATTTGATAAAAAATTACGGAATTTTTATACCGTAAAAACAATTATTATTAATTTTTTTTTCTTTTTTAATAATGCAAGAATAATTCTTGTGACCAGTTTTTCATTTGTCAAAGAAGCAAATCCTTGAAAAGTATAATTGAAAACCGAAAAATAAAATGAAAAATAAAATCGCGGAATTCATTTTCATGTTTGAGATAGAATTCATAATCTAAACAGAATGCAAAGAGTTAGTTGATTTTACTGAAATGCTAGAAATAAAATAACATAAGCTAAGAATTTTTAAAAGCCGGTTTCAATACTAAATTAAATATCTGTTTCTGAATTAACTTATATGCTATTTGACTGTTAACATTTATAAATGGCCAGACACCAGTAATACAATTGAAGAATATTCAAACAGACATTTTTAAAACATCTAGTTTGTATGTATGTACTATATGCAGTAGATACATAACACATATATTTATAAATATATATATCAATATATATATATATATATATATATATATATATACATATACATATATATATATATATATATATATATATATGGATATATATACATATACACATATATATATATATATATATGGATATATATACATATACACATACATATATATATATATATATATATGTGTGTGTGTGTGTGTGTATATATATATATATACATATTTATATATAGCATAAACCTACACACACACACACACACACACACACATATATATATATATATATATATATACATATATATGCATATATATATATATATATATATATATATATGTATATATATATGTATATATATATATGTATATATATATATATATATATATATGTATATATATATGTATATATATATATATATATATATATATATATATATATATTATTACATGCTAAGCTACAAACTTAGTTGGTAAAGCAGTATGCTATAAATCCAGGGACTCCAACAGGGAAAGTAGGTCAGTGAGGAAAGGAAAAAAATTTAGAATATTCAAGGTACAATAACAATATTAAAATAAATATATATACATATGCTATAAAAACTTCAACAAAACAACAGGAGGAGTAATTTGATAGAATAGTGTGCCTGAGTGGACCCTCAAGCAAGAGAACTCTATCCCAAGACAGTGGAAGACCAAGGTATAGAGACTGTGGCACTACCTAAGACTAGAGAACAATGGTTTGACTTTATAATGTCCTTCTCCTAGAAGAGCTGCTTACCATAGCTAAAGAGCCTCTTCTACCCTTACCAAGAGGAAAGTGGCCACTGAACAATTACAGTGCAGTAATTAACCCCTTAGGAGAAGAAGAATTATTTGGTAATCTCAGTGTTGTCAGGTGTATGAGGAGAGAGGAGAATCTGTAAAGAATAGGCCAGCCTATTCTGTGTATGTGTAGGGAAAAGGAAAATGAACTATAACCAGAGAGAAGGATCTAATGTAATACTATCTGGCCACCGAAAGGACCCAATAGCTCTCAAGCGGTAGTATCTCAATGGGTGGCTGGTGCCCTGGTCAACCTACACCTACAATATATATATATATATATATATATATATATATATATATATATATATATATATGTATGTATATATATATATATATATATATATATATATATATATATGTGTGTATGTGTGTATGTGTGTGCGTGTGTTTGTGTGTGTGCATGATTACGTTCGCTTATATATAAATATGTGTGTCTTTGTGTTATGAACAAACAGATAAGGCGTATTTCCCAGAAACAAATACAAACCATTTTCGAAACACGAGTGAGCCAAAAAAAAAAAAAAAAAAAAAACAGTTCTACTACGCCTCTTAAATAAAGAAAATTCATTCTTCTTAAAACATTACCCAAGTGCCAGTTCCTCATTCATAATGCATTGCTCATATTTTTTCTTTTTTCGCAGGAAGAGCAAGAAATAAACGAGGTACATAGTTCTCGCATAATTTTTCGTCCTGGAAATAGTAAAAAAAAAAAAAAACACGGAACGAGATTCAAGAAATTGTGCAGTCATGGAAAGCAAATAAGAATTCCCTTTTTTTCGCAATTAATGTGCTAATCTTTTCCTTTCAAAGTTTCCTAATAAAATATTTAGTTTTTTTTTTTTTATTATTTTTGCCTCTTTATCATCAGTTATTCACTTGAACTACATTCAACCACTTCTTACACTTGAAAAGTACAGATGGAAACTAGTTTAAACTTTGAATTAAATTTACATACTTTCTTAATATACAGACTGCTAAGCCTTATTTTCCATCAACAGTTATAGCAATTCTATGACGCGTGAAGTAAGAGATGATGAATAGAGAAGCATTAATTTAATAGCTGAAGATAGAGCTGATGATGATGATGATGATGATGCCTTGAAGACATATACATTAAAATAGTTTCATCAATGATTAAAGAATAAAATAACTATAGTTAGACTTTTTCACAAATTATCATTTTAATTATAAATATTTCTGTAGCATAGTTCCATGGTTCAGTCCTAAATATTGGTCTATCTATTTGACATTTCTTATTCTATTATTCAATGACTAAAATACTATGGGAAATGAATAATATTTGTGAAAAATATTTCACAAATAGTATTCTAACTGTCAATCTTTCTGTAGCTTGTACCAGGGTTCAGTCCCCAATTGGTAGATTTATTTGACGTTCTTTTTTTTTTTTAAATTCAGTGACCAAAAGTATGAAACCAAATTATGATATTTCTTTTAAAATACAGAACCAATTATGTTTAAAACATAAGTTAAGTATGTAATGTAGTTTGTTTCTCAGATCACAAGTATGGAAAAAGAATTGGACATGTCGCGAGATTTACTTAATTCATCACTAGAACTTAATGAATAGATTAAAAAAAAAATGGACCAAATAATTAGTAGTGTCATTAATTTCCATATAAGTTTATCTCCCCTTATAATAAAAAACAAGTATCTAATATATACTGTACATAATACATAATTCTTTCCTATCACACTAAGATGCATTGCCACACATATAACCACTCTATCTCTCCCCGTCCCTCGGGTGGGGGGGGGGGGGGTTTTAAGGGAAAGGGAATAGTCATACCCTGGTGAGAGGGTGTGGGAAGGGTTGACTCTGAATGTGTGCGTGTGAGCATATCTATCTAAATATTTAGCCGTCAAAGGGTCGTTTACACCAGTTTATAAATATTTAACGATATCGTCTCAAGCAGAAATCTCTCAAGAAATGCCAAAATAGATATATTCTGTAGACGATTGAAAAATATATTTATTATTATTATTATTATTATATATTATATATATATATATATATATATATATATATATATATATATATATATATATATCTATATATATATATATATATATATATATATATATATATAGATAGATAGATAGATAGATAGATAGATAGTTAAATAGATATTAAAATAAATAGATAAATAGGTGTAAAAAATTATTTAAGGTGTCCCTCCTGGAGTGTTTTATTGCTCTGGCCTCTCACCTAAAGAAGAGTTTAAGTGTCGTGAGAAAATGAACCGATGTTTCCCTCGGGACTCATTAAGCGTCTTTTATAGGATTCATTGATCCTTCCTCGAGCGGCTTAGCGCAACAGAAATAACCTTTAGTCGGTCTTTATTCCTCATGAAACCTTAAGAGGTGAGGCCGCTCTTGCATGGATAATTAATTTCAGTTTCAAATTACGATTTTTCAATATCTATGTTTGAAATTACGAATTTTCATTTCTATGTTGCAAATTGTGAGTTTACATTTCTATGTTGCAAATTAAGACTTTTCATTTCTATGTTGCATTTTAAGAGTTTTTTTATATGCTGCAAATTACGAGCTTTCATTTCTTTTGCAAATTACGAGTTTTTCTTTCTATGTTTCAAATTACGTGTTTTCATTTCTATGTTTGGAATTAAGAATTTTAATTCTTATGTTTCAAATTACGAGTTTTCATTTCTATGTTTGGAACTACGAATTTTCATTTTTATGCTTCAAATTACGAGTTTTTATTTTTATTTTTGAATTTACGAATTTTCCTTTCTATTTTCAAATTACCAGTTTTCATTTCGATGTTACAACTTACGAGTTTCCCTTTATATGTTTGGTATTACGAGTTTTCATACAATTGTTTCGCAGTAATTTTTGGTTGGGTGTAAATATATCTAACTCTACTTTTAAAAATAATGAATGTTTTCTATAACAAAAAATATATCATTGAGATTAATAACATATTGATGTCTGTTTGCTCAAAACGAACATGACAAAAGCAAGACTAAGTCTTTCATCTTAAAAGTAAGCAATGGTAATATAATGAGAAATCTTCCAGTCAAATAATTGTAATCGCAGGGTAAAGAACGTCCTACTATTGTCTTGGAGACTGTCTGTCAGAGGAGCTTTTGGGTAATTTCATTCTAAACTTAGTTTAGAGTGTGAACTGACTTCACCTACGGACTGTTGTCCAAATGTGAGTTTTAATCTCATGTTTGGTTAACTGAAAGATGAGACGTCATGATTAAAATTTTAAAGGTCGCTCATAAGTAAAAAAAAAAAAAAAGGGGGGGGGGTTATTATTATATTGTACTATGATATATTCATATACTCAGGTCCCAAGCACCTCTCTATCTACTCTAGGATCAGGGAGAACAAAACAATGGTTGTTAATAATGAAGCAGGTAGACCTAGACTATATACTACCCCAAACACACCATCCCTAGTTCACAAGTACAGGGAGCTTGAGAACACTATTGGAAACTATAGAATTTGAAATGGTCTCTAACTACCGACCCCCGGAATGATAGTCAGAGACGTTTCCGCTTTACTGTAATACCAAATTTTTACAATCATTTTAACAGGCACTTTAAATATGTTGCATAGTCATACCTTCAAATAGTTTTTTCCTAGGAACTGGCTCTTTCTTACGGATTTCAATATTTGTGCGATAATTAAAGAGCTAATTTCTAAATAAAAATAAAATAGCAATGAGTTACATTTGTGTGTGTATATATATATATATATATATATATGTATATATATATATATGCATACATATACATATATATATATATAAATATATATATATATATATATATATATATATATATATATATATATATATATATATATATATATATATATATATACATATATATATATTCGATTAACTTTTTGCAACCTTACAGGTTTTTTTCTGTCACCGATGATTTAAAAAGTATAATTGTAAGCTTTTCCTGATTTATTACAATTGCTCTAGCAATACGTCCCAATTGCATCCTGGTAATTATGCTAATGTTTACAGACATGAAAAATACGAGAATTATTATTATTATTATTATTATTATTATTATTATTATTATTATTAACTAAACTACAACCCTAGTTAGGAAAGAATAATAATAATAATAATAATAATAATAATAATAATAATAATAATAAACCTCTCTATTTATCAATGAAGAATATTTCATATCTACAAAATCCTTTTCAAATTTGGTATTGATCCCTGAAACTGTAATGCTACGATAATTTCAGCGTGACATTTGCTACTTTAATATGTTATCATACAATTTTCATATTATTTTTGAGTAAACGTTTAAGATTCCAAGTTATCATCAACTAGAAACTAAGTTTTAGATTAATTGCAATTGTTTTTTACTAAATTTGAAAAATAGGTGGCTCTTAAACAAAACAAAGACAGCATCCCAAACGTCTCTTCACATGGTGCCCCTCTCTCTCTCTCTCTCTCTATCTCTCTCTCTCTCTCTCTCTCTCTCTCTCTCTCTCTCTCTCTCTCTCTCTCTCTCTCTCTCTCTCTCTCAGCCTTTAACAGAAACCCATATATCTCCTTCCATCCCCTAGTCTGCCATATTTTTCACCAGTCTTCTACCTACCTCCCGTCTTCCCTCCACACTAAAGTTAATAAGAAATCCATCATATATTTCCAGCAGAAGGTGAACAATATATTATAGGCCTCCTGAAGCACTTTCCCATCAACTTTCCCCTCTAATGAAAAAATGAAAGAGATAGATGTGAAAGTTCCCATCTTGCCCTCATTTCCATCCAAACTTTTAGCGCAAGAATAACAATTGTCATATTTCATCCATTAGATGTTTAGAGAGGGAAGGTTTAAAATATAAACAAGAATGTTCCAAACGATTTAGGACTTGTACAATAGAGGTATGTGGTGATAATGTGCAGTAACTGAAGTTATTCTTTCTGTGGCCTGATCGGTAACGTCTCTGCCTGGTGTTTCCCATTCGGGGGTTCGAGTCCCGCTCAGACTCGTTAGTGCCATTAGTGTCTGCAACCTTACCATCCTTGTGAGCTAAGGTTGGGGGGTTTGGGGGAGCCTATAGGTCTATCTGCCGAGTCATCAGCAGCCACTGCCTGGCCCTCCCTGGTCCCAGCTTGGGTGGAGAAGAGGCTTGGGCGCTGACCATATATGGTCAGTCTCTAGGGCATTGTCCTGATTGCTAGAGCAATGTCACTGTCCCTTGCTTCTGCCATTCATGAGCGACCTTTAAACCTTCAAATATGCAAAAAATAATGTAATGTAATTAATCTGTAAGAGAATGTGGTGTAGAACAGGTAAAGGCTCTATATTCAATCATCAGTTGATTATGTTATTGAGTTTTTATTTAGCATTTAACAGAGCTAAACATAATTATAAAACGAAAGGGTTCCAGAAGAATCTCCCCTATATAATAAAGAGCAAGTGTTTGACCATACTATACATCTATTCATATATATATATATAAATATATATATATATATATATATATATATATATATATATATATATATATATATATATATATATATATATATATATATATATATATATATATACGTATATATATACATATATATATATATATATATATATATATGTATGTATATAAATATGTATGTATATATAAATACACACCCATATATATATATATATATATATATATATATATATATATATATATATATATATATATATATATATATATATATATATATATATATATAGTACTTGAACAAATTACTTTACGTATGAAATGAGTTCACACTATCTCAGTGGCCTTCAAGAATCGAAAACGGAATATCGAGACGGAAAATTTAAGCTTCCGTTTACCCGTTAACCTAAAAAGGTTTTCAGGGCTCAAATTGTTCTGAGATATAGCCTACTGACTTTGATTCTTTGACACCACTGAGATATTATCTACTCATATATATATATATATATATATATATATATATATATATATGTATATATACATAAATATATATATCATATATATATATATACATATAAATATATATATATACATATATATATATATATATATATATATATATATATTTATATGTATATATATATATATATATATATATATATATATATATATATATATGTATGTATATATGTGCATTTTTAACCTTCGCAAAGAAATCTATGAGTATCTAACGTATCTAACAACTAATTCCTATTTTCATATCAGTGTCAACTACCGCATATAATCACAGAAATCTAATAGACCAGTTTTAGATTATAGCTAAAAGCAGAGATAAGACTCAATCATTTTCGTTTCTAAATGAAATTGGATAAAAATAAACTAATTCTAAAACCATATCTTACCTATCAATGTTATTTTCTGTAGTATTTCCTTTGCACACACAGATTTCCTAGAATCTCATGAACACGAATATCTTATAATGAATTTAATCTTATTCATATATTCAGTTCTTTGGTGTTACTATGTCAGAGCAAAAATAATTCAACTAAAATCAACGTTGAATTTACTATGTAACTATAATTCATTATTAGGTGGATATTGATGATATTCATTTATACTATTTAAGGTTATGCTAGCAGTATTCACATGTTTATTATATTTTGCATTTCCTTAACTGAAATCTAATTCTATATTCACAGAAGATTAGGAGGATCCTTGGAAACGGTGTTGATCATTTTTATCAAGAGAAAAAAATGAAGAACAGTAATATGTCTTCATCAATCCTTCATATACTTTAGTAAACAGAGAAATGAACTCACTAAAAAGAGTCCTTTGCTGTTTAAGGGTCAGTAGGTTTATCTATGAGTCTAAGTGTCTGTAGCATTTTCCCTCATGTATTTCAATGCATAAACTATATTTCAAGTGGCAAGTAATTAAATAAAAGAATTTA
>NC_090726.1:1079620-1082120 GCF_036898095.1 Palaemon carinicauda
TACCCTCAAGCAAAAAAAACTCTAAACATAAGACAGTGAAAGACCACGGTACAGATGCTATGACACTACCCTAAGCTATAGAACAAAGGCAAATGGAAAGTAGCCACTTAACAGTGCAATAGTTAATCCCTTGAACGAACTTTTTTTTCTATTATCATAGTGTTTGCAGGTGTATGAGGAACAAGGAGAATGTTTCCAAAATAGGCCAGACTAATCGCTCTATGTGTAAGCAAAGAAAAATGTGCCAAAACTAGAGAGAACTCTTGTGATACTATCTGGCCAATCTAAGAACCCAATAACTCTGGCGGAAGTATCTGCACGAGTGGCTGGTGCCTTGACCTTACTACTACCCACTAGAAGAGTCAACTTCGGTGTTTTCGTTCGCAACACTTGCAGATGTGTTATCACTTTGCCTTAGCACTTTCACATGACAAGTTGTAATTTGGATCGATGTCACTATCATCAACAACGGACTTGGAAATGGAACCAGGAGAATATGAAACATACACACCATGAATTGTCTCTCAGCACCTGAAGCATGCGCTGTTTAATGTTTTACGATAGGAAAATCGAATATTCAGGATACTAACACTCGATGTGGTGGGTTGTGAATCGCCAGCTGCACGCTCACTACCACTGCTCGACATCGTCTCGAGTGTTAACAATTCCTAATATAGCCAATACACTTTAAAAACACAAACGAAGTGCGGGAGAAGTTCAAACTTGACACGCAGCTCAGATGTAAACATTAAACAAAAGCCCAACAACTGATTCGTTAACCGGCATTTAAATTTTCGGAAAAATATTGTTTTCAAAATGTGTATCGCTAGAGTTTTTCTTCTATAATGTTATAAAATAATTATATTATTAATTTTCACACCATTTGATTATCATGAAGCACTAAAAAAAAGAATCAATAATGTGAAATATTTACGTTTACGGTACCGTATGGCAACCCTGCTTCACCTATCAGCTGATGGCTTAGGAGAGTGGCGAGTTAATGGGAAGTTGGGTTGCATTTTCAGGCTCAGCCAGCCACTCCCAGCCGTAAGGCTAAAAATCATATGCATACTCAATGCAACTTTGAAACGTCTTCCATTTCTCGGACTTTACTCATAGTTATACCATTAAAAAAAAAAGATAAATAGTGCTATCCAGACTTACTGTTGCTTAGATACAATACAGCTAAACTTTCATGGAATTATTCAAGAAGTATACAGTTTCTTTCATCTTCTCACATGTGGGCAATACTGTTGTCATTTTTCAAAGAGGATTCAAAAGTTACAAAGTCTTCGTCAAAGACTGGATGAGAAGCACATTCAATGGCCACAAGTGCAATACTTGATAGTTATGACGGAATAATTGTTGGCATACGTCAGCTGCATATTGGTAGAGGAAGACGATACAAGAAATCAAGCCGTAGATATTTAAAGTAAAATAGGGGAGTCAAAATTGATGGTAATGCTATATTTGTGGAGTTATTTGCTGGCTGAATTTAACAAGACTACTAGTAGTCAATTACTGCAAAACCCCAAGTTAGTCTAAATGTACTGTATGTCGGATATTGTATGCATCATTTTCGGATTTTGTTTAAGGTAACAGGAATATTTTTTTATTATTATGAAAACTGGCAAAGGAAAAAAATCATAATGTTGATTACAAGAAAAGCAGTTCTAGGAGAAGGCATATCGAAGATGAAGATGATGTTTTAGAGAATCTTCAGCCAAGAGACAAGTTCAGAATCAAAACATTTATAGCTGTGTTGGATGCACCAGTGTCAAATCTGGCAAAGAGTGCATCAGCCCACAATAATACTGCAAAAAAGTTTTCATTTTTTTATAAAATCAGATGCTATAGAAGAAGAGATTCGAGAAGGAGTTAGTGCTCTATGCCAAACATATCCAAAAGATGTGGACATGAACCTTGTTATAGAACTTCAGCATTTCATCAATATGTTAGACATAACCAAAGGCCCAATTCACTGTAACATGATTGTTTGACAAGGCAGAAACTGTACCGAGTTATATTTAACGATCATGTCCAATCATCAACCTTTAATGCAGAAGCAATTTTGAGAATGTTTCTTAGTTTGATGGTTGCAAACTGCCCTGGAGAAATATCTTTCTCTCTGCTGAAGAGGATAAAAATTAACTCAGAACAACACTGACTCGGGATAAACTGTTCCCTCACTCTCATGTGTATAGAAAATGACAAACTACGGAGTTTATCGTTTGATAATATCATCAGGTATTTTCCTCTGGCAAAGTATTTTAATTTTGAAAATTATTGTTTTGTCTGTATACAGCGTACAATAAGTCTTGATGAAATTATACAATATTATGGGTATTGTGAAGATTCATTAATTATGCCCGTTAGCAGGTTTCTAGCGATTAAATTATAAACATTGTAAATTGTGTTTTTTTAAATATATTATTCAGTTTGTTATGAATAAAAAATAATTTTGAGCAATAGATTTATAATTATTTTATATTAATGTACT
>NC_090726.1:1087120-1094620 GCF_036898095.1 Palaemon carinicauda
AGGATATTATCTCCTATATAAACTATAATATCTTCAACAAAACAATATGAAGAGAAATAAAATAGAGTAGTGTGCCCAAGTATACCCTCAAGCAAGAGAGCTCTAACCCAAGACAGTGGAAGACCATGGTCTAGAGGCTATGGCACTACCCAAGACTAGAAAACAATGGTTTGATTATGGAGTGTCCTTCTCCTAGAAGAGATGCTTAACATATATTGAATGGGTGGGGAAGCTTTATTCCAGCTGAGACCAAATTGTGGTATGATCTTCTTAATCGGGTAGTTGAATCAGTAGAACTTCATAAGTTCAAACTTGCAGCAAATGTTTGATGTTGAACAGGCTGACATAAGTCTTTTTTATAGTTTATATATGCAATAACTGTTTCAATGTTGTGAGTATAGGAATGTGATATCCGGTGTTCCACAGGGTAGTGTTCTTGGCCCATTACTTTTCATACTATATACACATGACATGTGGTTTGGCCTAGAAACAAGCTTGTTGCATATGCAGATGATGCTACTCTCTTTGCATCAATTCCATCCCCTGAATGTAGATCTAGGGTTGGTGAATCCCTTAATAAAGATTTAGCTAAAATTAGTGCATAGTGCAAATTATGGGGTATGAAGTTGAATACTAACAAAACTCAAAGTATGATTGTAAGTAGGTTAAGGACGGTGGCTCCTAAACATCCGGATCTCAGTATTGATTATGTATCTTTAAATTTCTTACTCCTGATCTAGATATTAATCTTTGGCACCGTCGTTCAATTAGTTCATTGTGTATGTTGCATAAGATTTTTCATAACTCTGACCATCCTTTACATTCAGATCTCCCTGGACAATTCTATCCTGTTCGTAATAATAAGGAGGCAGTTAATTCTAATAGCCAGCCCTTCTCCATCATGAGATGGAGAAGTTTTATTCCAGCTGTTACCAAGTTGTGGAATGATCTTTCTAATCGGGTACTCGAATCAGTAGAACTTCAAAAGTTCAAAGTTGGAGCAAATGTTTTTATTTTGACCAGGCTGACATGAGTCTTTTTATAGTTTATATATGACGTATCTGTTTTTGACGTTTTTAATAGTTTATATAAGACATATCTGTTTTGGCGTTGTTACTGTTTTTTAGACAGATTTATTGTTAATTTATTCCCATCATTTATTTATTTCCTTATTTCCTTTCGTCCCTAGGCTATTTTTCCCTATTGGAGCCCTTGGGCTTAAAGCATCTTGCTTTTCCAACTAGGGTTGTAGCTTGACTAGTAATAATAATAATAATATTAATAAAATTGTTTTTAAATAGTTCATTTAAATTGTTCTTTACTTCTTATTTCTTTATTTATTTCCTTATTTCCTTTCATCACTGAGCTATTTCCCCTGTTGGAGCCCTTGGGCTTATAGCATCTTGATTTTCTAACTAGAGTTATAGCTTGGCTAATAATAATAATAATAATAATAATAATAATAATAATAATAATAATAATAATAATAATAATAATTATAATAATAATAATAATAATAATAATAATAATAATAATAATAGCTATAACCTAACTGGAAGAGCCTGATGCTATAAGCCCAAGGGTGTAATAGGAAAAAATAGTCTAGTGACTCAATGAGGAAAGGATAGAAGGAAATCGTTATTTCTTGTTTTAGTTCCTTTTATATAATTTTTAAAGATTTTCTTCATCTGTTCAATAACTCACATCATCTCTAATTATACATTCCTTGATACATAGATTTTCATTCATCATAAATATTATTTTAGAAATATATTGTAAGTCTCAGGGAGACATACAATGACTAGCTATAATAGGGGGATCGCTTAATTTGATCTTTACCTGCCTTTCCTGTGAACTAGAAATAATTTTCCAATCCACAAATGTCAGTAAAATGAGAAAAAAATATAAAAAGTGAAGAAGGGGAGGAAGAGAAGACGTTGGATTAACGAACTAAGAGACTTTGCCGAGAAAGACTGCCATAATAAGACCATAAACAGATGGGTGTGGAAGGACTTGTTTAAGGTATTCATCCTGCAGCGGACTAGCAATGGCTCATGATGATGGTAATATATATATATATATATATATATGTATATATATATATATATATACATATATATATACATGTATATATATATATATATATATGTATATGTATATATATATATATATACATATATATATATATATATATACATATATATATACATGTATATATATATATATATATATGTATATGTAAATATATATATATATATATATACATATATATATATATATGTGTGTATATATATATATATATGTGTGTGTGTATATATATATATATATATATATTCGAAAAAGACAACTGTAAAGAATTAGATAGATATGTAGCACGAAAATGGTGTAACGTTTTTGAGTCATAGTTTTACTTGGTCATAAATATTAGCAAAATGAAGAAAAATACTTGTTAAAAATACATCCTTTCCTTTTGGTATCTCGTGAAAAATATCTTGAAGTTTTACTGAATTCAGTTCATTATAATAAATAATTTCCACGTTTTTTTCATATTAGCAAAAGGGGAGAGAAACAATTTCACAAAGCTAGACACGGAGTTTTGAGCGAGCTATATTTAATTTGACAAGGCTTGAGAGGGAGAATATGAAAAGCAGCGTAATAAAATGTTGCTGTTTGACCCGAAAACTTATATTATTCCGAAAGTGATAACATGAGTAGTATTGCAAAACGAATAGAAGACCTTTCACTGCAATTCAATTCCATATATCAAGAACATTAGGATATCTCGTATCATTTAATTTCAGTTTCATCAAACTTCTAGTAATATCTCCTTTTACATTTTTCATAAGTCTTTACTCTTTACTGATATTTTTATATACAAAAGAGGCAATTAAAAAAAAAAAATAAACAAATCATAACTTTTTTGTTTCTATCTTTCATTTTGTTAAAAATTACATCGTCATTCGATGGCAAAATGAATTGTAAAATAGTGGTTGATTCGTAGCCTATAATTATATAAAATTTAACTCCAATGATATAATTATGACAATGAGGCAAATATCCAGAATTAAAAACAATATTTAATGGCTTTTTTCCTTTATGATATAGTGTAGGTCATTGGATTATATATATCATGCACCTTCAGCTAACGAATACTACTAAAGGTGATATGCTATCACTCAGGTAAAGGATGAAATATGATTATAGGTGGGTAAAATATGGTGACTAAATCAATTGTCAAACACGATCCTTGGAATTCCTGCATTTAACATTGAAAGCATTAGCCAAGGCACCAACCTTATTCTTATTAATAACGTAATTATAAAGAGTTTTTTTCTGAATTGTATATTAGTATGCATATATATATATATATATATATACATATATATATATATATATATATATAAATATATATATATATATATATAAATGAATATATATACATATATATATATATATATATATATATTTATATACGTCTGTTTGTGTGTGTGGGAGTTTGTGTAGCTATGTACATTCCTGTAAGTGTGCGTTAATGTGTTGGTGTGTGCGTAGGAATGAGTGTGGGGGAGTTTTCTTTTCAGGCCATTACATGGAAAAAACAGATTTTCTCCAGTGTCAACATGAGATCTTATATCAAAACAGTTTCATGGACTATTGGTTAACCCACTCTTTTTTCCCAAACATAAAATTCAAATTTACATAATCCCTTTTAATGCTGAATAATCCTATACTTTTAATATGACATTCCACTTATCTCTTTCATCTTATTGCACCATAAATTGTTTTCTCTCGCTAAATTGTTTCCTGGACTGTTTTCTCATAAACCTTAACATATGATTCCTTTCGTGATAATTGACGTAGTTCCTATAAAAACGCTATGACCTTCCTTTCATGGCCAAGGTCTATTTAATATTACATAACAATTCACTATAAATTGATAAAAAAGCAAAGCAAAAATACCTTTGAACCAAACAGTGATTTAGTTCCAATAACCTTCGTTTGAATCAATAAATTTTACCCCTCCTGCTTAGATAAATAGCGAATAAATAGGCGTTAAAATCCTTAATTGTGCTTGCGGCTATTATTATGCGGTATCATTATTCTCAGGAACAGTTATGCTTGGCAAAAAATTTTAAACGCTAACCGCATTCTGAAAAGGAGCTCTTGTTTATTTGATTGTTTCCTTCATATGTCCTAGTACGATTCCATTCAAAATGAAGAAATTATGCAGCTTGGTAAAGCGATGCTGTAACAACCCAAATATAAGATAAAATAACTATATACTTGTGATAAGCCCTATTTTAAGGATTTCATAAAATTTTGTTCCTTCATGCCTATGATATGGTATACGATATTTCTAAATTAGAAGCTAACGGAAATTATATATTATATACTCACACACTACACACACACACACACACACAAACACACACACACACACACACACATATATATATATATATATATACACACACATATATATATATATATATAGGTATATATATATATATATGTATATATATATATATATATATAAATATGTATATATATATATATATATATATAAAATTGTCTACATTTAATGTCTGGTGTTTACTATATGCCCTCACATTTTCTAACTTTCTTTTTGACTTCCTTTCCTATATTCTTACAGATAAAAGAATAATCCCTCATTTGCTTTTGAACAATCGTGTATCTAAAATTAATATAATTTTTACTGTACCTTTCAGTTCCTCTGCACCTGTTTCTTCGTTATGCCATGAAAAAGGAAAAAGAATAAACAATGTGATCCTAATATGAAATTTCCCTACTTTCCTCCCCTTTATCTTTTTTATTTCTATTACTTCGTAACTTGTTTGGAAAGAATGTTTTTAAATAAAGATTTAAGATTAAATCTGTCATTTAACTTCTTTTTTTCATATTAGGTGAAAATACTTATATAGAGATTATAATCGGAAAAGCAACAGCTCTATAAAATTAGTTTTGTGTATTTTATGGTTAGAAATTTGAAAAGTAAAATTAAATGCTTATTAATGACTATTACGAAGACGTGAATAAATTTGCTATATACAGTATATGATGTTATAAAAAGAATCTGCAAGAAGAAAGCTAGTTTACAAATTATATCAAACTAGCAGCTTGATTTATAAACAGTATTTTCTTTGATGCCCGAAAGGTGGTCATTGATGGAATAATTACTTGTCATATCAGTAATTTATATTCCTTTGACGTTATTGATAGCCCATCCTAAGAGGGAAAGGGTGATAGAAATGAATAAATGCAGCGAGTTATGATTTACATTTGCGTCAGTTAATTGATTTTGTATGTCTAATCAGAGGAGTGATATCTCTTACTATATTTACGACATACTGATGTCATTACACAAAGAGTAAAACATATATTTAAACTAAATATTCTAATTAAAGTCTATGAGATCTATTTATATGCTTATGAGACACATGTGTTTTTTTTTTTAAATATGTTAGCATCTATACGGATATGTAGGAGAAGCAAAGGTAACAAACACGAAGACTTACATACCGTTTAAACATACTAATACATACATACAAATACTAGACTATTGCATAAATTTACAAAGCCAATAATTTTGAAAACCATAACTTTATCTTTACCAACCATTGAAAGCCTGGAAAAACATCCTGGTATGATTTATCAAGTTTTCATTGAAAGCTTGATAAACTCCTAATGCTGAAAGCGTAACCCATTATCACAGAGTTTTGTTACGCAGTTACTTAAAGCCTGATGAATTTCTATTGGACTTTTTTTTACGCTTTTTCTGACAGCCTAATACAATTGTAATGCAATTTGGTACGCTTTCAACGAAAGCATATCATTGTGGTGTGGTATTTGAAGTGAAAATACGCTAGGAATATGTGGTCACACTTTCCCACTTCAATACGGAAGTGGATAAGTATTCATTTCCACATTTACATTTATCCTTAATTCAAACATATTTTATCGATCAGACAGGCTCTATAACGTTATGCTTCCACAAGTCTAAAATCACACCATCACTTCTACTTACTGCGCAGCTCTGTCAACATTTGCAAATTCATCCACTTATTCGTATTGTAATTTAGTTACTCAATAGATTCTCTAGCTGAAATATATAGAATACGACTCTATTTATACTGTGCATATAACAAATTCTAATTTGATATTAATATATACCATCATATCCTATTTTCTTTTAATATACACTAATTTTGCCATTTATATCTAACTTACTTATTCTACTTTAATTTTTCTCTAAGAAACTGACCCTGTAATTTATGTATCATTCAATAACCCGAACATCAATAACTTCCTTTCTTCGTTTGTCCGCATAACCATTCCTCACTCGGTGACTTTCTGGGGCCTTTTCAGTCATAACCTTTCTCTAACATTTGCTTTTAGTTCATAATCAGAACTTCTCATACCACAAGCATCTACAGCATATCCATATATTAACTTTTTTTATTCCAATGATTACTACTTTTTATGAACTATATATATATAAATATATATATATATATATATATATATATAAATGTGTATATATATATATATATATATATATATATATATATATATATATATATAAATGTGTATATATATATATTTATATATATATATATATTTATATATATATATATATATATGTATATATATACAGTATATATATATATATATATATATATGTATATATATATATATATATATATATTTACGTACATACATGCATACATATATACATGCAACACATATGGGGATATATAAATATTCATATATATACATATATATATATATATATATAGATAGATATATATATACATATATATATATATATATATATATGTATATATATGTGTATGTGTGTGTATGTATTTATGAAAATAGGATGCTTTACCTCTCATGCCACATATTTGGTAGAGTGAAAACAAAACAGATAACAATTTGACTGTAAAAAGGTAATTTGTATGTTATCAAAATAAAGCGAGGATTTCTTAAATTATAAGTAAATTTTGCAAGAAGAAAGACATCTTTATACAAAATACACACACATATATATATATATATATATATATACATTTTCCAGGAGGAAATGCAGCTTTGAGGGTTTTGCCAAAATATTACATTATTGTGTAGGACTTATGGGTGTTTTAAAGGAGATCTAAGTAGTGATATCTAAATGAACTATATAAATCATTCATTTTCTTAAAATCCTTAGTGATACTAAAATTTATCTTCATCATGATTTTTTTTTTTTTTTTTTTTTTTGCGTAAAGGTGAAACACTAACCAATGAACATTAATACCCAAAAATATCATATCAAATAATAATATAACTTGGAATGCAAGAGTTGTACGAAAACTATTTCATTTCTATTAATAAAATGCTCTATCCGGCTTATAAAAGAACTTGGAAAGGAAAAGAATACCATGAGCTCATATGTAAAAACGATACTGCTATTCTATTTCCTCCGTGTTTGGAATCAAC
>NC_090726.1:1099620-1102120 GCF_036898095.1 Palaemon carinicauda
ACACACAAACATACACAAATATATATATATATATATATATATATGTATATATATATATATATATATATATGTATATATATATATATATATATATATGTGAAATTTTTCTCCGACCCGAAAAGGACTTTTAGGGGTTTTCTTCTAATGCTGTTAATTCTCCCACCGCCCACGCTTTTGCAACACCTCCGCTTTAAATTCCAAAGGGACTGAAGCTGAAGATTCTGAAAGTAGGTTGAACATCTACTGGGAGAAGTCACTCGTCCAGGGAACGATTATGCAGTAGGTAAAAGAGATTGATAGAAAATGCCGTTCCTAGAGGGTGTGATTCTCACAACATTTTGGGAAAATATATAAACACGTGGGCATTATTAAAAGGCCTGAAAAGAGGCAAAGCGGGAACAGAGGAGGACATAATAATTGGTTGAATAATAGATGAAGGGGATTACACAGTAGCAAATCTCGTTGAACTTTGAACAAAACGTTTGCAAGAATGCTCAATACATGCAGCTTGGGAAAACTTTATCATCAAACCAATTCACAAAAAAGGAGACACAAAAGACCTGAAAAATTACTGACCAACAAGTTTACTCCCATAATTTAAGTAGGCCAAAAAGACAGATATGTAGACCTTAACCAACCAAGAAATCCTGCAAGCTTTAGAAGCGGCAATTCAGCAACTCACCATATCCATGTAATTAACCAGCTAATGGAAAAATTAACAAACCGCTATGTATGGCATTTACAGCCCATCAGAAAGTTTTTTTTTATTCTTTTAAATTTTCAGAAATAATGAATGCCCTTCAAAAGCAAGGAATAGATGAAACTACATAAAACTACATAAAGATAGTGAGAAAATTCAGATTGAAAAAGGAGTTAGACGGGAGACCTTATCGCTCAATAATTTGCTTACAACGAGCCTAGAAATTTTTAAGGAATTACATTGCGTAAATGTAGCAATTAGCACTAATGAGGAATAACTTAACTACCTAAGATTTCCATATGACATAGTTCTTTTGAGTGAATCATGAAAGAAATTGCAAAAGATGATAAAACAGTTGAATAGAGAAAGCTAACATAAAGGACTGAAAATAAATATGAGTAAAACTAAGATAATGATCAATGAAAGTGAAGAGAGACAACAAGTAAGCTTTGTGGACAAATCCCTAGAGATTGTTAATGAATATACAGACTTATGACAGGCAGTGAATGTTTTCCCCGGGACCGAACTTAAAAGAAAGATAGCCATGGCAGGGAGAGTTTTTGGTAAACAAAATGAGATTAAGAAAAGTAAAAGGCTCCTTTCTCTAAAAACTTATGCATCGGAAACTTGGAGTCTTACTAAAAGCTGAGAACATAAACAAGTTACAACTGAAAGAGCTTTGGAAAGAAAAATGATATTGTTAACACCGAGAGACAGAAAACGAGCACCGTGGATACAACAGTAAACTAAAGTAGATGATATTTTAATTACAAGAAAAAGAAATTGACGTGGATAGGACACTCCATGAGAATGACAGATAATGAATGAACAAAAAGAATAACAGAACAGGCCGCTACGGACTGTAAGCGAAGCAGGCGAAGGAAGGGAAGACGATGGATTGATGAGCTAAGAACATTAGCAGGTATATACTGGTATAGAAAGACCATAAACAGATGGGAGTGCAATGACATGTCTATAAGGTATAGAATTTAAAGTAAGAAAAATACTAACATTATTTCTGACTTCATTTAAAAATGCTTCATTTACTTTTATCTCTTCCATAATGTTAACATTTCACACTCCAGCATTGTAACTATTTGCTAACTTTTGTCCTTATTAAAAGATATACTATTAAATTCATAGGTAGTAATAACAATATTAAATATAACAGGAGTCACTTCCTGCCTTTGCGTAGAGATTATTTTGAACTTTCTTTCTTGCTTTGTGTAAATTCTCTTACCTATCGACCTCAGTAATAATAGTGCATCAGTTTCAATCAAAATGTTGATATTGCCATGGGAGATCTACTTTCAACTGTGCCAACAAATAATAAATATCATAATTAATGTAATAACGTTAATTATTCATAAATTTCTCTTCCTATGGACAATTGTATTTCACTATATATTTCCCATTTATTAATCACAAATGATATCGTTTATATGAAAACATCGGAATCAGAATTATAATAGGTATGTTTTCAATAAACTGTAGCTCTTTGCTTTAACACTTTTTACATAAGGTTATTAACAAAAGCCTCATTTCCAAAAAGACTAAATTATTCATGACACGGAATGTTTTGCATTTCCATTTAATATATCACCAAAATCCCTCGCACATATAAACTGCAATATATATGAATGAGGGCATAGTCCTGTACTCTTTGATTTGGGAATGAACTATTAATTTATTCATGGGTTGATAAAATCTATTTATTAACATATATATCTATTGATCTATCTTTCTATTAATATGACTCTCTTGATCTATTATACACACACACACACACATATATATATA
>NC_090726.1:1109620-1117120 GCF_036898095.1 Palaemon carinicauda
ATAACAACAAAGTAGGGTAAACATACAGTCGCATGTGTTTTACTTAAATACGGTTAAGAACAGTATGATTTTACGAATTTCAGATTAAAAATCATGTTATCTATTTTTTACCAATGTATAGGTATGTAGTTACTTCTAACAGTTTTGACTTTTCCATCATAAGGCGTAACACTACACAGTATTCTAGAAGTTTTATTTCAGCTATTACAATATTGTGGAATGATTTCCCAACCGGATGGGGAGGTTCAAAATTGAAGCGAATGTTCTTATTTTTTTATTTTATTTTATTTATTTATTCTTTTTTGAATAGGTTGACATACATCTCGTTTCATAGCTTATGTATGAAAAAAATTATATATAGTCTATTCCCTTTTCTTGTTATATTATCTGGAATATAAATTGTAATGTGTAATTTGAGCGGCATCAAATTGGAATATATTGGTTATGGCATATAGTTTTCAAGATAAGAAATACTCTTAGTGTTAGGATATAACTTAGAAAAGTGTGGAACAGATTTCCTATAAAATCAAAACTAAGTATGTGAATTGGTTAATAAAAGAGGATGACATAACAATTAATTCGGGCAGATATATAAAAAAAAAATGCCTATCCGGAATATGTTCACCCTAAAATTTAGAAATGAACATTTAGGAAACAAATTGGGCCATTAAATAACAGTTCTACTGGTAAAGAATAGCAAGTAACTAATAGCATTTTAAATTGTTCTTTCTTCTCTCTTGTTTTAAGGGAGATATCTAAGAAACATCATTGATCATTAACAAAGCTGTCAATCACGAATTCATAAAATTAGCGTCGATGCATCTACCAATCATTAGATACATTGACAAAAAGGGAATTAGAAATTTCAAGAAAGTAAAATTATTAAAAGAAAGAGATTTAGATGAAAAATAAGAATATGAAGAGTACTCTAGAAAAGTATAGATAATCTGATGAGACTTGAAGAGGAAGAGAGAGAGAGAGAGAGAGAGAGAGAGAGAGAGAGAGAGAGAGAGTCGGTTTAAATCTTTGGTATGTTCCCGACCATTTTTTCCTTAAACTATCTACCTAATGTTATATCTTACTTTTTCTTTGTATTTCCCCTTTTCTTTTATCTACACCATCACTGTATTTGTAACGCATATTGATCAACCTTTCATTTTCGAAAACTATATTCTAGATGATTGCTATGATTATTTGAGTTATTATTCTTCTTCCTGCTTGTTTTAGCTTTTGAAAAAAAAAAACTTCTGGGGTTGCTAACATTACTGGGTTCGCAAATATATATTTTCCAAATTTGAGGTTAGATATGTCTAAATTTCAACAGCATTCTCGTATGCTATGTTCATCTGCTTTCCATTCAATGCAAAGGAAACTCAAACCTTTCTTTACATCTTATAAGAATCGGTCGCAAATTATCTGGTCAATTAAATTCTTCATGAACGAGATATTCATTTGATAAGTAAACTTACTGTATATGGAGTAAGGTGTCTATCGCCTATTCCGTTAGGCTCTTGAGACAAGACTAGATAAATGAAGAATGTTAAGGAAAATTATATGGATATGGTAACATTAATATTTCTTATGATAAATATAACAGGTTTAATCGACGTAAAATATTAATGATTCAATGTAAAACAGGAGAGGTTTAATCACTGTAAAATATTAATCATTTAATCTAAAGCAAAAAAAAAAAAAACTGCACGTAGTTGTCATAAAAGAGTATAGTCATGTCTAATTTGAGAGGAGAGAGAGAGAGAGAGAGAGGAGAGAGAGAGAGAGAGAGAGAGAGAGAGTTAATAAGACGGGGGTGGTAAGAAAATCCAATAATCACACTGAGGGGAAGTCTGTGCCCTGGCATTACAGAAAGCAAAGGTGAAAGAGAGAGGGTAAACAGGAGGGGAAGGGAAAGCACTGTTTGAAATGCGGGTTCTCAAAAGCTGCAGCCAAAGGACTTTTTATTAAGGGGTCATTAAATATAGCCATCCTCTGCTAGGGGGAATTCCATAGAGAATGTTATTAATGGTAATGATAAAAGCATGCCTCTAATCAACCGTTGGAACTAGTTACTTCTGACGTGGATGTCCCCTGTATTTCTGTTGATATTTTGATGTTCTCTATTTCTTCACCCAGTCTGAGTTTCATGTAATGAAAGATAGTTTCTCTTACAAATGGAGTTAGTAATGATTAAGGAAATTTGGAAAATTAAAGGCGCAATATCAAATGAACAAATTTACGGAAATAATGTAAATAAATACACAATCCTTATAAAACAATAGGCGAAAAATAAATCGTACTAAAAAAAAATATTGCTTTTTTTTTTATATCTGGTTCTAATACTGAAGACAAAATCCCTTTTATTAATAAAAGAAAAAAACAGTTTACCATGTATTTAGAACAATCGATTTCTTGAAAACCACTATGAATTTTGTGGAGTGGTTTATTCATCCATAGAGAACAGCATTTAATTATTATCATAAAAAAAAAGTATTAATGAAATAATGAAGACAATAATTCTTCCAGTGATGAAAATTGCCCTGTTAATTTGAACAGAAAACATTTTGGTATTATTAGTTTGTTTGATCCTATTGTTCAAACTTTAACATATATTCTGACATTTTATAGATAAATTTGATACTCTCAATAACATAAGCACTGGTGTTTTTTTATACTATTATGTTTTTGTTTTTGATGATAAGATTGAATTTATTGTTGGATAAACTGTGACCAAGAATTTTCATGGCTATCCACCAATGGTCAGTCTTGTCCTGTGTGTATGTGTTTTTTTACGGATGGTGGAGTTGTAAATCTTTCAGAGGATATGCCATTTTATTTCCACTAGTTTTATATATATTAGGTCCCATGTACTACCTGCCAAGACAAACACTCCTTTTTGCCTTTTTTTTATACCTTAGAAAAGGGGATACTCTTTCTGTTTCTTTCCTAAGCCTTTAAAAAATACAGAGTATTAATTGAAAAGGGGAAAACCCTATTTGCTAATGCAACACAATTATCAACAACAAAACAAGTCTGTTTCAAATATTGAATCAATAACCTTTTCGTCATTATTTTGACTTTAGCATTAATTCGGAGGCAGAGTAAATGAATCCATTGCAAATGTATCAAAAGTATACAAGGGATCTCGTATCCCTCTCTTCATACATCGCATCAAACGTGGATGTGTTTTTCTTATACTTCACTGGATTAATACATCCTGTGGTGTCCAGTGTGTAATCAGCGATGCTCCGCTGGTTTTAGCTTATCAAACGTAGAGCGATTTTATCATTAGCTTTTCATTAAACGCTCTGAAGTGTATATCTAGTCCCTCATCAAATAATAGTTGTACGTGTCTTTTTTTTTATCTATCAATGAGGGATCATCATATTATATTCACAGTTGAAATTTTCGTAAAAAAAAAAAAAAAAAAAAGGGGTGGGGGGAATCGTGGAATAAACGTTACCAGGGCGTTCTCCGTTTTAGAAACGGATATATTAAGGTATATGAGTGATATTACGGTCACCAACCCGTAAATTATAATAAAAAAGTTGGGTAAAATTACGGTCACCTGTATTTTACTGAAATACAGCTGAGAACAATATATTTTTACGGAGAATTTCCGAATAAAGTTACGGTTTTTTCAAGTATTGTATACTTATAGTGGTATGTTTTTTAATAACTTCTTTTAGATAAAAGTTGAATAGTGTTGGTGACCTGATGGAATTATCTCAAATATTATTTTATTAATATTCCCGAATAAAAGAATGATATTAAAACTATAGTGAATGTTATGAAATAGCGTTGTCTATTCTATCTTTCACAAATGATATTTCCTTCAATAGATATTATCTATTTTGCCATGATAAGGTAAATTACTTAGAAAAAAATAGAGTTTTATGAAATACCCGCATTTTGTGTTAATAACATAATGATTTTTTGAATACTATAAATGATGTGTAATATATACATATATTCTCAGAGTAATAATAATCTCTATTTAAACTTATGCGTTATTTTTTACATTGAACCAATGTAACCTTTAAACTTAAATCTTAATTACATAGTAGCTAGAAGCCAATACATAGCTAGCTTATCACAATCATAGGACTAGGACTATCTGACTTCTGGGAAACTGAATGTTTAACCATCATTTTCATGTTATCCATACTATAAATAGATTTTTCTATAATATCTATATTAACAATTATTAGTATTTTCAAATCTTAACATTAGGAACATAATACGATATATATATATACATATACACACACACACACATGTATATATATATATATATATATATGTGTGTGTGTGTGTATGTATATATGTATGTATATATATGTATATATATACACGTATACGTATATATAAATAAGTATATTATTGTAGATGTATATAGTGTGTATATATGTACCTATACACAAATACACACACACACACACACACACACATATATATATATATATATATACGTGTGTATACACACACACATATATATATATATATATATGTGTGTGTATACATACGTATACGTATATATATATATATGTGTGTGTGTGTGTATACATACGTATACGTATATATATATATATATACGTATGTATACACACACACATATATATATATATATACATATATATGTATATATATATATATATATATATATACTGTATATATACAGTATGTATGTGGATAAATATCAACACAACATCGTGTTCAAATAGAAATAAATTTCTACCTCATACTTGGGATCGAACGCTGGCCCCTTCTAATGAAAGGCCAGGTCGAACCCTGGCATGGTTGGTTTCGACCTGGCCTTTCATTAGAAGGAGCCAGCGTTCGATCCAAGTATGAGGTAGAAATTTATATATATATATATATATATATACATATATATATATATATATATGTGTGTGTGTGTATATATATATATATATATATGTATATATATATATATATATATATATAAAGTGTGTGAATATGAATGTATATGTTTATGTAATTGTTGAAATATTTTCAGTCTCTTGATACTATGATTCATGTTTAAATGAATATTAATCCATGAACGTAAGTGAGGTTGCATTGAAATTTTATAATATTTTCGCTCAATTTCATTTACTATTGTTCGATAGATTTTTAATATCAATGTAAAAATATCATGAATTTCGTTACTTAATGGATCTCGAACAATCTCACATTAAATCATACGGATAATTGATAACTCTGGGTTCAATTTCGTGATAGTCATCAAATTCGAAATGTATCAACTCCAATTACAAATTTCGATGAATAGCGCAATATTGGTTTGTGATTTCCCATGAGGTTATCCTCATTTATTATATCATCATGACAATTCCAGGTGCGTTCCTCTCTCTCTCTCTCTCTCTCTCTCTCTCTCTCTCTCTCTCTCAACATAAGTAAAAAATATGTAATGCTCTGATAAATATACTGCCAAACCAGGTTTATGAATGATACATGATTATCCACCTTTGTAAATTGTACTGAACATTATATACTGAATCCTGAAAATAAAAAAACGCTTTTTATAATGTTTTATTGCTAATTTGTTCTAATTTTCTACCTCTTTTTTCACAGCTTTTATGACACAAGACTTCGTTAATGTCAGTATAATCCCAGTCACAGAATTAATAAACGAACAGTTTACAGTGAATTAATTTAACTATTTACACACACACACACACACACACATATATATATATATATATATAAATATATATGTCTGTAAGTGTATGTATGTGTATATATACAGTATATATATATATATATATATATATGAACTTCCATCAGGACGACATGGCCATCTCACCCAAAAATAGATTTTTCGCTTCGCTCAAAATCCGCTATATATACACACACACACACACATATATATATATATATACACATATATATATATATATATATAAATATATATATATATATATATATATTTATATATATATATATATATATATATATTTCAAAAGCTCTATAACTTCTAATTTTTTTTCCATGCTTGATAGGTTCTTTATATTTTGCTAACGCTACCGTATTTACACGCTTTTCACAATTATTTTTTCAACAATTATCTTTTAATAATATCTTTTCGCCTACTCCCTGTTCTGTCCATTTTTATTGATGCTTTGCTTTCAATCAGGCATAAAGTTTTCCAATAAACAATAAATTTGCAAGAACATCCTTTGTGTTTTCTATTGATTATATTGCAAATGTCTATCTTGGTACTTTTATATCTCTCGTAAGACTATGGCTAAACATAAACATGAACCATGAATCTTCCCCTGCCTAATTACATATAATTATTCAGCTGACATCTTTCTTACTTTATCAAAATCCTTCCATGAACATTTCTTGAAATACGAAGGGAACTTTGTCTTGTTATTCTTAGTGTTCTATATCTTGTTCTCTGTTTTGTAAATGAAGAATTATAAACCATTCTTATTACACATTTGAATTATACTAATATTTCATTCACGTTAATTTCATATTTAAGGTGCAAATAATAATGATTCGAAGATAAAGTAATATTCTGTTTTGTAATTCTACCTCTAAGTATAGACACAATGAAAAGAAAAGAAGAGGAGGAAAGTGAATTGAATATTTCAAATTAGGATTTTAGATTGAATGGGAAAGGAAGACGACATAACATTGCTGTCTTCTATATTTACAAAATTAGACAACCTAGAAAAAAAAATCCAAATCTTAAAGCTTACGATTATACTATTCTAATTTTATAAATAACTCTAGTTAAAGCTTTTTCCATATGTGACCTTTTTCTGTATCTTTTTCAGTTTTGGTTATAACAAAATTCCGTTTTTTTCTTTATCTATCCATCTCTCTCTCTCTCTCTCTCTCTCCTCTCTCTCTCTCTCTCTCTCTCTGTTCTTTTACTTATCTCTTTTCCTTTATCTCCCTACCTCCTTTTATATCTCTCTCCTTCTGCCTTCAGTCCTTGTATGTTAGTCCAGCATATCTCATCTTGTCTCTTTGAACTAAGAGGATTCAGCAATCGAGAAAGGGCATTTCCCTATACGGCATTCATTGGAATAAGTTTTACCCCTCCCTTATCACTTGAAATGAATAACCAGAGCAGAAAATTTTATGATAACCTTTTCATTCGTGCTGTTTATCCGTTTTAACGACCAAAAGCTTCGACAACTATAGAGGTTTTTTTTTTTTTTTTTTTTTTTTTTTTTTTTTTTTTGTGCAAGGTCGATAAGCCCTTAAAATTTTATAGAATTGTAGCAAATATCGTTATTCATTCCAAACCGGATTAACTGTTTCCTGGTAGGCAGGAAATAATGTGTGGACCTAGTATGAACTAGCTGAGCGGAGAGTATAATAGTTTAATTGATTTTAATGTGGTTTTCTTTTGGGGATATAAGCAAATCAAGAAATATTCCATACTTTGCCTAGATTGAATATTGTAAAGTCTTTATCATATTTCTGCTTTTTCCATTTTATGATGAAGATTAAAACTATCTACTG
>NC_090726.1:1127120-1133230 GCF_036898095.1 Palaemon carinicauda
CTGAAGATCTATTAAATTACAGCTAATTATACAGATTAGACTGTGTTAATCCATGAAATCGGGGCTTGGTAGATATCAAACAATCAAGAGCCAGATATTTCATATTGATTGATATGATGACTTTGGAAAGTTTCAGAATATATTCTGGATGGCCCTGATTTTCATGTAATAAAACATTTATGAAAATTTGGCCTGGTAAGAGTCCTTTATTAATTATCTTCTTCATATAGATAATGAAATTATTATCGCAAGATGTATTGTACAGAATATGTGAAGAATAGAAATAACTGAAAATTCTTATAAAAGATGAAAGAATACTTTGTATCTTGTGACTTAAACTAAAAACCGGAGGAACGAAAATAAGATATGCTAGTTTGAATGCCAGAGAATATATAAAAGCATTTTTTTTTTATTTATTTGAAACAATTGAAATACATTCAGTAAAAAGAAAACCTATATATGGTGAAAAAATAAGTTTATACAAGGTTAGGCAATATGTTTTACTGTTATTCGAGAAAACAAAGATTTCATAATCCCTAGTTTTGAAGTTGATATTCACAAAAACCGACAAGGTATATTTGTGGAGTGGTTATAAATAAAGAGCAAGAAGCTAAAGGCAAAGGCGTCTGCTTTCAGTTGTAGTTTTATCAGAATAGATGCTCGCCAGAACGTAAGCCGAGCAAGCCCAACCTCCCCACTGTGGTGCCCAACCACAGCAGTGGCCTCCCCAGTAAATACCTTAATGTCACAGTCCTGGGAGGGGATCGATCTGCTGGCATACGAATGCGGTGCGAACACGTTACCACTGTACAAGCAAGGAAGCTACTCATCAGTAAAACAATTTCTGAAGATAATGTGAGATTACAAGTAAATGTGGATGAAATGTCTGATCTGTATATAAATAAATAGATATATACTGTATATATATATATATATATATATATATACATATGTGTATACTTACACACACGATATATATTTATATATATATATATATATATATGTATATATACATATATATGTATACTATTTATATATATATATGCATATATACATATATATATGTATATATATATATATATATATACTGTATATATATATATATATATATACATATATATACAGTATATATATATATACAGTATATATATATATATATATATACAGTATATATATATATATATATGTACAGTATATATATATATATATATGTGTACAGTATATATATATATATATATATACTGTATATATAAAGATTCAAATAAAGGGTATAGCGATAAGAGGTTACAGGCCGAAACCTTAGGTTTTGAAAGAAGTTTTGAATACAGTTCAGAATAATTATCATTCTTGTTGGATTAACGATATAAAACTATAATGAACATTCTCTCCCTACTTTGGAGACATTACATATTAAAAGCCCTTTCCGTGTCTAAATCAAAATTACTGTCACCTATGTTATACTTTTACTGATTTAAGTAGGCATAATGCTCCCTTTTTTATTCATAATTATAAGTTTCAATTACAACTCAATTCTGTGGAATTAACTTTAAAGTGAGATTCTGAGTTAAAGGCTTTCATAATTGTTTAATATTATTAATACTCAATCATCGTGTGAAAGGATAATTAACCGAAGAAATAATGTTAGGTTATAAATTATATAATACATATCGAATTTCACTGATAAATTGAATTTTCTTCAATAATTCATTTGAATCAAAAGGAGAACCTACTTATGTAATCCTGCTCGGGTTACATCTACAAGAAAAGAATATTAAAAATGCAGCTGCACCTCGGAGTATTCATTTAAGATTGATACGATATTAGACTTCCTGAAGAAAATACCTACCTATGTGAGCAGGGATTTGATATATTTTTCGCTCATTGGTGATGAATTATTCTTTCTGACCATGTATGCTTAAGGGACTTTCTTGATAATATTATTGAGAATTACGATACTCAGTTTATGTATTTCTCGAGTTATTACTATTCTTACTACCCAAATAAATTATTGTTTACTCATTTGTAAATATTCTTTTCTTTAATACTATGCTAGATTCTTTCCTCTTCCATCAGATAGAGCTGTTAAGCGGAGTAATGTTATGTGGACTTTTGCTTGTAGTTTCGCAATGCCACTTGCATTAATTTAGAGTCGGGGAATGTAAATGAAGTCAAGCTAAAACTGTTTTTGTGGTCTTTTTAGGAAAAGACAGAATAGTTCTGCTGATTATTACAAAGCGTGATATGATAATTAATGCAACTATCAGGCACTTTCTTCGTATCATATAGGAAATTTAGGTATTTTTGAATAGTGACAATATATATATATATATATATATATATATATTTATATATATATATATATATATATGTCTGTGTGTGTATGTATTAAAATCTTTGTTTTTGGAGTAGGTATCTAAAACGTGATAAAACGTGATACAGAAAATTGATTAAAATGAAGAATTATACCATATCTTTAAATGAAAAATAGGAGCAACAAAAGAATCATTAGTGCAGATAAAAATCATATTACTAGTTTTCTGTAAGGCTGTTAGTTTCACAGAAAAAGCAATTTATATTAGAAAAAATGTATATGATTTAATTTTTTTTAAATAATTGCAGTAAAAATCAGTATTGTTACAAGTATGGTATAATAAAATATTGAATTTCGGTTGTTTACCCGATATAAATAAAAAAAATTATATTTTAAATCATCATTTTGTTTCTGATATCGACTCAATATGTATTTCATGAAAATTCCTACTTCTCAGAACATGTACTTTATATATTCTACATCAGGAAATCCAACAGATATTTATATATCGTGGTGAAATGCATGTTTTTATTATTTTCAATTAATATTTAAACAATCCAAAGTGAGTGGTGAATTATTACTTACAGTATATGTATCGCCTCGATACTATTTTTTCTTGCGGAATTTAATTTAAAGTATTCCTGAACATATAGATGCTTTTGTTATCGATGCATTAATATATATATATATATATATATATACACACACACATATATATATATATATATATACAGTGGAACCTCTACATCCGGACGTATCTACATACGAATTTTCCAACATCCGAAGTAAAATTCGAGCAAATTTTTTACTCTACACCCGAATTTTATTTCGACACACGAAGTAAGCAATTTTCGTCGTACCGGTTGTATCCGAATTTTCGACACGCGAAGTACAATTCCAACACGTTCCTACTCTACACCCAAATTTTTTTTCGACACCCGAAGTAAACCATACCCGTACGCGTAGTTGGTACTCATAGCGCCGAATGTGTTTTTTATTTCTGCCGATAGAAGGCAGCACTTCGACCTCGGAGCGACCCTCAATTAACGTGGCTTGGGTCAGTCCTCTGTTCTCGTCGGCTTCTTGCGGTTGTGCCCTGTGCGTTCTGCTATTACTGTACTGTTTTAATCGTGATTTTTTACGTTCATCCTTTTACGGTATTTTACGTAAATCATGGGTCCTGAAAGGCTTAGTTTCGCAAGTGGTAGTGGTAGTGGTGAGAAAAGGAATAAGGAAATGCTTTCTTTAGAAGTAAAGCAAGGAATTATTGAAAAGCATGAGCGTGGCGTCCGTGTGAGTGAACTTGCAATAGGTTCGGCGCAAATAAAAGAGGTGTTAGGAAAATATCAAGACGTGGTCGACTTCATCGACAAATACCATCCAAAGAAATTGCAGGTTTGTCGTGTAGTTGCGCAGTTTGATGATGTTTCCCTAACTTATTTTCGAAACATTCTGAAAAGCTGTACCAAGCAACTTTCTATCAATAGCTTCTTTAAAAAAACTACAAAACGAACTTGTGATGAAGAGGAAGGAAGTGGTTCAAAGAAAACGGCAAAGAGTGAAGAAAAAAAAATTCAATCAATTTTAAGTGGAGAGAGTGAAAGTGATTAAAATTAATCATCAAAAAGAAAAAAGAAAACGTAAAAAAAATTTAAAATATAAAAATAAAAAAATAAATAAGCCAAGTTATGTTAAAGTTCACTTAGTGTAAGTTAGAATAAGTTACAGTAGTGTACGTTTATCGAAGTTAACCTCCCTACCTCCTCGCCGCCCGTCCGTCTCCTCTCTGCGTAGCAAGACCAACAACACCTGCGCTGGAGTTTCTAAGGTAAAGTGACGCTAAAAACCCGTTTCTTATTTACCATTTCTTGCTCATTCTTCTTTTTTACATGTCTATTATCTAATTTAGTGTGCATTATTCTCATGGTAAATTATGTGTAGTAGTTTATTAAGAAGTTATCATAGGTTTTTGGGCTCAACCACGGATTAATCCTATTTCAATGTATTCTTATGGGAAAATTCGTTTCGACATCCGAAGTTGGTTCTGGAACGTATTAAATTCGTATGTAGAGGTACCACTGTATATATATATATATATATATATATACATATATATATATATATATATATATTCATACACGAATAAATGCATACGTAAAACTCATAAGAATATTTAAGAACATACACCGGTGTAAGAATAAAAGCTTAAAACATCTTGCTCTTAACTGATCTTCTCTATATATTCAAACACCGACTAGGGGAGTTATTTCTTTCCATATAGATGGGTATTTTGGGAAAAAGATCTACTCTTCTGAAACTCAGCAAGAATTTGGGGAAAGGTTGCAAACCAATATTCTAAAACACGGATGCTCAAGGGTCCTATTTATACCATGGGAATCCTCTATCAAAGGACTGATTGGACCTAGATTGTTCTTTTTAGTTGATTGAACTTTAGCAGTATACGTGTTATTTTTCTATTGCTTATGCGTTAGTAGTAAACAGGCATTTGAACAATGTTTTTATGTTGGAATTAAGAAGTAAGAATGGCATATGAATTTGTGTTTATTAATAAAATGAAAATTTTAAATTACTGTTTTTTTATATATTTTTTTTTATAAGAAACGATTTAGAATTACAGACAATGGAAGAATCAAGAAGTATGAATGACCGATGAATTTGATTTTATTAATAAAATGAAATGTTTTGAAATACTGTTTTTTTTTTAGAATTATTTTGTTTGTTTGATCAGAAGCTATGTAAAGTTACAGGTAATGGAGGAATCAAGAAATAAGAATGATAGTTATGCTTGTGTTAGTTAATGAAATGTAAAGTTTTTGACTACTCTTTTTAAAAGGAAATATTTCTTCGTTTTTGTTTGTAAACGGTTTAAAATTGCATAAAAAATAGATTTTACCATATTAAATTCCAATTGAATTTAGAACAAAAAACTACCACAGAAGCTGAGAGCAAAAAAGAAAATGCCTCACACAAGTAACGTTCGATTTTCTTAAACTACTAGGTCCAATGTCACCTCTTTACCGGACAGGAGAAGAAAAGAATTCTGGAACAATTTCTTGTTGGTTTCAAGTTTCCCGCCTTTTTTTATCTATCTGCCAGAATTTCCAGCTGCCATTAAAAACCACTAAGTAAAAAATAAAACGTTTTCCTTTTCTAGTTGGAATTTCTGAGACTCGAGACTTGGTAGGAAAGGTTTTTATTTCAACGCAAACAACATACATTGTGTCGTGTTATGTTCTCTGCTGCTTATATTACTTTTTTTCTTTTTAACTCATAGTAAAAATTTATCACATTATCCTAATAAATGAAAACAAATGTAAGTGTCAATATTGTGAGCAAATTCAATTGAGAGAAAAATATGTAGTCATTATCTTTATAAAATACATAGCAATAAAATTTTTTTAAGACTTTTACACTTGTTTATCAAAATAAAATTCTACAGTACATTCATTTTACTTTTACGGGTTTTGAATATTGCTCTCCTACCTGGCCTTCAGCAGGTATATGTTATTATGTTCTCTTAAATTACAGGGTAAGAACTTCAAGTTTGTTTGATTTCTTATCCCTAATCTACATATCAATCATCAACATTGTCTTCCAATTAGGTTATTGTGCATTTTACATCAGATAATTTCACATTTCTGCTTATTGTAAGTATAGTGATTTCACTGATTGATTGATTGATTTTTTTTTTTTTTTTTCAACGCTTGAAGTTACTTAGGATATCACATGTCTCCCAAGAGTCCTCAGAAACAATAATTATGTTGTTCAATATATAATG
>NC_090726.1:1156230-1166656 GCF_036898095.1 Palaemon carinicauda
TACATATATATATATATATATATATATATATATATATACATATATATATGTATATAATACATATATAAATTGAGGATTAACAAAACATAAACAATGATCTCTGTTGCTTTGAAGACTTGCTTGTCCATTAATAAACTCTTCGGAGGTTCACCTTTGTCCTTTCCCCAGACACTCGATCAACATTTGAATTCCAATAACATTCCATGATATCTTTTAGTCTTATGTTGTACATTTTAGCAAACAATATCGTATTCTGAAAAAAACCATAGATTCTTGGAAAAGGCTAAAGGATTCATTACACTATTTTTTTTTTTTATATTGTATCTGAAATATGTTCTATACCATCTAAGTTTCCAAAAAGAAGTATACTACTTTGAGTAAAAAATATTTCGAGACAATGAAAGTAATTGATTCACAGGCTACTTTTTTGTCTGTAAACTTTTATCTTATAAGTTAGTCATTTTCAGAATTCATACAAGTTAATCTAAAATCTAGATATAATTGAATAAACAAAATTGGTTCGATTAATTTTTGCCCAAACTTGACACAATTTCAGTCCTTTAAGAAATTAATTGAACTATTACCTTTATTATAAATTCAAATTTAACTTGATTCCATACATAATAGTAGTTAACTATTTCATAAATCATATTCTTTAACACAGCCACGGTGGTTTAAATATCAAGTGTATTAATCGCTGATGAAGATGATTTTCCTATATTGATTTTCAAAATATTGAACAATTTATTACGATTGATGGTGTTCCAGACAAAACAAAAAAAAAGGAACCATTCCTAAAAGAATGCGTTTACCTTTGTTCACTTAGAAAGCTGATAAGATACCTAGTTGATTGTCGAATGCTAAAGCTCATTTTCAGGGTAGAAGCTGAGAGACAAAGATAGAGGAAAACCAGACATACGAGACTATTATCGTTAATACGACTACATATCATTAAACGGAAATGTATCGAAGAGAAAGAGAGGGTCCTCATCTCAAGGTGAAACCATATTCAAAGGACTCTCTCTCTCTCTCTCGCTCTCTCTCTCTCTCTCTCTCTCTCCTCTCTCTCTCTCTCTCTCTCTCTCTCTCTCTCTCTCTCTCTCTCTCCTTAATAACTGAATTCAAATGCTTTCGTTAAGGGAGGAAAGGGCTTCATTTCCGGCTGCTCGTGCAAGTTAGTTTATATACCACTGATAATTCCTCAGTCTGAAGGGTCTAGGGAAACGTAGGTTTGTGTGTTTGTTGTGTCTTGGACTCTCTCTCTCTCTCTCTCTCTCTCTCTCTCTCTCTCTCTCTCTCTCTCTCTCTCTCTCTCTCTCTCTCTCTCTCTCTCTCTCATCGTCGTCATCATCTCGGACGCGGGGCCATAGGGACGCGGCTTTATTTTGTTTAAATTTCATGAAATGTGAATACATTATCCATATGTATATATATACATATATATATATACATATATATATATATATATATATATATATATATATATATATATATATATATATATATATATGTATATATATATGTATATATATGTATATATATATATATATATATATATATATATATATATATATATATATGTATTGGACAATCATCCTTAAGAATTTCTATCTCCTTATCTTGTCTGAAAATGTATCTTACTTATATATAATAAATCACTGACTAAATTTTATTTTTGATGAAAATATGAAATATGTTATGATATTAGAAACTCAATACAAGCTTAGAATACATATATTCTAATTTCTCATATCATATCAGATTTCTAAGTTATAATAGTAATATAAAAATTTATATGAATACCAAAACATTTATCATGAACTTTGGTACAAGTCAGTAGCATCAGGAAAAAAACCACTTCGGTAAATTTTCAGTAACGGAGGTATTTCATTTTAAATTTTAATGGCTTTGTTAACTTATCCTCTAATCATGAGTACAATATAAAGCATAATAGGGTTGTGGAGGCCGATGTGGTAACGTCCCTGACTGGTGATTGCCACAATGTGATTCGAGCACTGCTCAATATCGTTAGTTCCTTTGATCGCTGCAACCCACCCACCTTGCGAGCTAAGGATGGGTGTGTTTGAGGAAACTGATTGGTCTATCTGCTGAGTCATCAGCAGCCATTACCTGGCCTTCCTTGGTCCTAATTTGGGTAGAGAGGGAGCTTGGGCGCTGATCATATGTACACTGTATTTAGTCCGTCTCTAGGGCATTGTTTCGGCTTGATAGGGCAATGTCACTGTCCTTTGCCTCTGTCATTCATAAGCGGTCTTTAAGCATTTTTTTTTTTACTCCCTGAGACCAAAAATGCCATATAATCCAAGGAACTAAGTAATCATTTAGATGTATTTTGGTCCCTAATAATTAAAAACCAATGCATCATACCTGGTACGAGAATTCTTACGACAATTAGAGGCTTCATGCTTCCTCTAAGAGTGATATCGTACTTCCATGGCATGGTTGATTTGTTAATTATCGTAATTTCTGGCAGCTAATAACCACACTATCCCTTGAGATTTTACGAACTTTCTTCGGCTTCCATTTGATACCTACAAATTTAAATTCAAATTGCCTGTTCTATGCTTCTTCCTTGCCTATGGCACCTTCGTGTTTAAAGGTTTAAAGGTCGCTTATGAATGGCAGAGGCAAGGGACAGTGATATTGCCCTATCGAGCAGGACAAGGCCCTCTCCACCCAAGCTAGAACCAAGGAGAGCGAGGCAATGCCAGCTAATGACTCCGCAACTAGACCTATAGGCTCCCCTAAACTCTCCATCCTTAGCTCACAAAGATAGTAAAGTTACAGCGACCAAAGAAACTTACAAGTTTGAGCGGGACTCGAACCCCAGTCTGGCGTTCACCAGTCAGGGACGTTACCACATCGGCCACCACAACCTTGATATCCAGCAGAAAATAATTTTACCTTACATTGAAAGTATTATTAGGAGTAACCATTTTACTATTTTCAGAACAAATTAAGTGTTTCATATCATTATGTTTTATAATATAACATATTTACAGAAACAATAAAACTAAGTAACTTTCGGCCCTCTATTCTAAAATGAGGTGCTTAGATTTTACATATTGGCCTTAGAATTAATGCATTATTTGTTAAATATTACTTTATAATATAAATATAAAAGGAGATAAATAAATGCATCATTTTAATTGTGTCCTATTACGCAAAAAAAATCTTTTAAAGTTGATTATTATATAAATTTTATTCATAGTCATAATATTTCTTGAATAATTATACAAAAATGTTACAAAGTATATAGCAGACAGTGCAATGATACTGATATTGAACAAAAGATCATGAGGACATTATCAATAAACTGCGAAATAAACTATGATTATATAGTTAGAATCCATAACACTTTATATGATATTTTCTTTCTATGATTTTGATATGTGATATCAACCACTGTAGTGTTGCGCACATAGATTTTTAATAATTGTTACATAATACATAGGAAAATTCGCCCCCTCCACACACCCAACTTCTCTCATCTACATAGGTGCGTGATAAACCATTAATAATTTTTTTCGTTAGATACACGCATGAGAGAGAGAGAGAGAGAGAGAGAGAGAGAGAGAGAGAGAGAGAGAGAGAGAGAGCTTGTTAGATACACGCATGAGAGAGAGAGAGAGAGAGAGAGAGAGAGAGAGAGAGAGAGAGAGAGAGAGAGAGAGAGAGAGTTGGTTGTATGAAGCAAGAAAGATAATGTAAAAAGAATAAGACTTATCCTTTGTCGATTTAATCACGCGAAAGGGTGAACCGAATAATGCAATAAAGAGAAATAATTGGAAAAATACAATAACTTTTCGTCGAACTAAAAGAATGAACAACTTTATAAAGTTTTTACCATCCACGATTTTCTCCTCCATCTTTAAAATCCTAATGAGGAAACAGAGTTGAAAAGAAGCTTCCATCCATTTGCGGATTACCAGCGACCAAACTTTGCGTTTTGTTTGAAAGTTGCGTAAATGTTTGATAAAAACTCGAGCCGAGCGTGAGGAAGATAATGATTTACGTGTAACTCTGCATACGTGGACATATCAATTTAACTTTTTCTTAGTTTTATTTTCTTTGTTTATATAGAGTAATTTGAGTAAATAAATATATACAACCATTAAGATGTTGAGAAAGAATTTTTTTTTCCAAAATATATCTTTTACTCGTGATTCCATTTGTTTTTTCATTTCTTTTGACGCCTTCCAATCCTATTCACAATTATTAACCTTATTATCCCTTTATCTTCTTCTCCTATTATCAATTATCACCATTATTATCCCATTCCCCTTACCAATTCAAAGTGCAATAGATACTAATCCAATTTCTAAACCTTCCGGAACTCATAGAAGAATTAAAATCTTTTTTTTTTTTTTTAATCTTTTCAGACTAAAGGGGAATCAGAAAGAATCATAATTGTGGAAAAACATGGATAAAAATAATTAAACTGAATCAATTAGAAATTATGTTGTTGGCTAGCATTAAATTCCCTCTGTAATTATATCAAACTTTTAACTAAATCTCAAACTTTCATATTGTTTGGGAGTTTGAACTTTTTTACTTTCTTTAAGAACTGTATTTCATTTTAGTTGAAACGCTACTACTACTACTACTACTACTACTACTACTACTCCTCCTACTACTACTAATGATAATAATAATAATAATAATAATAATAATAATAATAATAATAATAATAATAATAATAATAATGATAATAATAATAAAAAGAAGAAGAAGAAGAAAACTACCACTATCAACTAGAATAATAATAATAATAATAATAAAAATAAAAATAATAATAATAATAATAATAATAATAATTAATAATAATAATAATAAAAATAATGGTATTATCATTGTTTTTAGTATTCTCATTATTATCATAAATAATAATAATAATAATAATAATAATAATAATAATAATAATAATAATAATAATAATAATAAGAAGAAGAAGAAGAAGAAGAAGAAGAAGAAGAAGACCACCACTACCACCAACAACTAGAATAATAATAATAATAATAATAATAATAATAATAATAATAATAATAATAATAATAATAATAATAATAATAATGCATAAACATTTATGGTGGGATGTTACACTTATCATTCAGAGTATTCTTGATATCACTGGATTGCTTTTAAGAGACGAGGATTAAGAGACCCTCTCGTGAGATCACAGCAAAGCTTTTAAGAGCTTTCTTACTGGCTTGAGATTAACTCTATATTCAAACTCTATTCATCTTTCAAGGGTAAATAGAATGCAGTTATTCGTGATTTTTTTTTTTCACATAATAGTTTTCATATGATTTCAAAGTATGAATTACTTTTATAGTAGTTATATGTACATGGGGAGTGAATATATGGTAATTTAAAGTAGTTAAATATTTATATGGTAATAATGTTGTTGGCGATGATTAATAATTATTACTAAATTATGTTGGTCGAATCAAGCTAAAATTATAATAGCAATATTCATCATATAATCTTTCATAAATGTATCGTTGTATTTAAATGTTAAAACGATATATGTTAGCAGATCCTCTGACGTAGGCTTTCAGATTATACCATGAAAGAGATAAGGGATTTATGAAACCTGAATTGATAACTTTTATAGATTATTAACGATTCCATATAACAGATTTATCGACAAGAATTATATTTTTAAAACACTTATTATAATGTATCAAAATATTCATTGTAGGTAACTGGCAATACGTTTATTATTTTCAAATAATTTTGAAAGAAAGGTGATGACTTTTTGAGACAAGTGGATTTCTGATGTCTCAAAGTCATTTTATCTCATCCACGGAGATTCCATTTGCTTTTGGGTAGAGCAAATTACTTTAAACATTTAGAGGTCTTGACTAAATTATTCTTGAATTCGTTTACCCTGTTACCGTTCACTACATCCGCCGGGATTCTGTTCCATATTTTTGCAAATTTTATGTAAAGATATTACCATATTGAGTGGTCTTGTATCTTTTCAATGCCAGTTTGTATATATTACTTCTGGACGGATTTGTGCTAAACACGGAGAAGTAGTCTACATTTGTTATTCCTTTAATAATTTTGAATGTCTCTATCAGCTGTCCCCTGAGTTCGCGAGCTTGAAGATGAAATAAGATCAAATGTTCCATTCTCCGTCTATATCCAAATTGCCTTCGTGTTGGGTCTAGTTTAGTCGCCCTAGCTTGTACTACTTCCAGTCTATCTATATCCATATGAATACTTGGAGATGAGAATTGTTCTTACTAGTGATGTATGTGCACAGCTGCAGTATAATGCCATTGTTTCTGTATTTAAATTGTCTTTTTATGAAACATATTAGTTTATGCGTTTTCTTTTCAACTTGTATACTCTGTTTGGTGTACTTCAAATCCTTGCTAATAATAATGCCGAGATCTTCTTTCTGGTCCACACTTTCTATTTCATTACCCAGCAGTGAGAAATCTGTTTGTGGGTATTTATCTACCTAATAACAATGTGTTTCATCTATCCGTCGTATAGAGAATCAATCATGATACTGATAATACATGATAAAATAAGCTAAAAGAAGTAATTGCTACTGCCTTTATCAACAAATTAATTCCATTAACAGCAAGTAAAGTGAAAGTTTAGGACCAGTAATTAGAACAAGTGACACTTTGATTCTTTAAAGCAATAGAGACACAATAATGCCTGGTCATTTCGTAAAGATGACTATATCTACCTATAGATATTACATTAAAGGATAACTTGTTTCCTGACCAACACCCTTCAGTGTTTCTGAATTCAAATAAAAGTCACACTTGTTTTCATATATATTAAAAGAATATTTTCTAGATGATTTCAAATCCTACCCTATACCTCAGAGCTAGTCCTATTGAAATACTTAATTTTTCTTTCATGATGAAATATTCCTCTATTTAAGGATATCATTAAAAACTACCGTTTTATTGAAACTTAGTTTCCTTGGGTTAAGAATCCCTATACCATCGTCTAAAACCTGAGCATATATAATAAGTTTTTATTTTTTTTTATAGAATCTTTCTATGTTATGCACTACTGCAGTTTCTTTGAAATATTGTTAATAAGGTTATAAATAAATAAAGATAAATTAAGCGGAAATCCTTATGATATAGAAGTATATTTAGAAAACTATTCTCTAAAATGACAGAACGAGTGTGCAGTTTTGCTTCCGTGATCATAGACTTTCAATGTTTTCTCACGTAGAGACGTGAATAGTCTGAATATTGTATTCATGTTCACGTATTCAACAGCTGATTAAATTTTAGCGTATGAATCATTTTTAGTTCATTCAGGTATGATCTCTCTCTCTCTCTCTCTCTCTCTCTCTCTCTCACTCTCCTCTCTCTCTCTCTCTCTCCTCCTCTCTCCTTCACACACAGACACACCACACATTTGCATATAAGACTTTCTGATGAGAAGACACAAAAAAATAACAATATATGAAAAGACAAGTATTATGTATAGTTATTTTCTAGTAAAACTGACCTCATATCAAGCAATATTCAATCACATTACAAATAAAGCAATAGCATCTGCAAACGTGATAATCCATTATTAATCTCTCGCTGAATGAATTGAATAGTCGATATCTAATCTATTCAGGTGTCCGGACTCACAGGGTAACTAAGTCTCTGTATCGGCAATTCATTATACATTCTTTTATATCTCTCAGGATCAATGGCGGAGAGAGAGAGAGAGAGAGAGAGAGAGAGAGAGAGAGAGAGAGAGAGAGAGAGAGAGAGAGAGAGAGAGAGAGAGAGAGAGAGAATTATTATTTACGTTTGACCTGTATTTGTAGAGAAGAAAATCAAGTAAATATTATAAAAGGAGCAAAATTTCTATGGACACAAAAATCTTCTGATGGGTATATTTTCACATTAAATCTTATTTGGTAAGAGATTTTTTACTGTTTTTATACCATAAAAGGAAATTAAAAACAAAAAGGACAAAAAACATTTAAAAATTCAATTTTGAATAGTAAATTAAGTAGATGAAAATTGATAAGGTTACGTTTGGATATTAGCTGTTTAACTGATATGTGAAAATATTTAGTATGGATAACTTCTAGGGAAATCTGAATTTGGGGGCTTGTCTTGAATCTAGTTTAATGATAACTTATCGTTATTTTGATTATGCTTTATATACCGAAACTTTGTTATCTATGAACTCGAAAATCATTTCGTTGTTGATTTGCAAACAATCAATTTACCTAAAATAAATCATAAGTAATAATGGTGTTTTAATTTGGTTTTGGTATTAATACGTAAATATCAATGAGTAAAGTAAATAATACTCTTATAAGTGATAAGTGAAATAAGAATATACCAGAAAATTAAAAAGATATAAAGACGTTGAAATATTGTAGATCTAAGAGGATAGCAATCGTTAACGTAGAAAAACAGTAGCAAAACCCATTAAAAAGTGAACTGGACCTATAACAATAAAAGAAACTTCTCTAGAGGGAATTAAAATAGACTTTGACAAAATCGTTAGAGATTGGAACTCCAGCAAACCATTGTATTAGATATCGTGTTTGGTCACTAATAACTTTAAAAATTTTTGTAAGCAATGTCCAGGTTCAAAGGTTTTCCGACCTTATACGGAAACATTCTTTGAAAAAAAATCTACAAATCAATATAAACAACTAAAGATTACGAATCATATTTTAGTATACTCTCTCTCTCTCTCTCTCTCTCTCTCTCTCTCTCTCTCTCTCATCTCTCTCTCTCTCTCTCTCTCTCTCTCTCTCTCTCTCTCATAAACAATTGCATGTACCCTTTTGCCTAGCATTTTTTAGAATACTATCATGTTATTAATTATAATATTCTTTATAATATATATAAAAGTTTCTTGATATTTTTGAAAATATATTTTTCAGTCTTGAAAAAGTTATTGATGTACATAAGGATATTATCGGTAATCAATATATGGATTCTCCATGTTTATGAAGCTATATCTACATTACTGTACTCACATGATTAGAACATGATTTTTTTATATCTTTAAGAAATATTATGCCAATGCATCTGAGGTAACTATTGGATATCTTTTTATTTTAGAAAAGGGAATATAATCATGTAAACAAATAGCAACATGTGAGTTAATGCTAGAATTTGATATTGGTTATCATTTTATTCATTAAGTATTATTGTGAACTGTGGTTATTTTCATCATTCTATTCTTGTTATTTGACCTCTTACTTGCTATCTCTTTTTTTCGCAAATAGGCCAATGATTATTAAAAATCACATTTTCTTAGTATTCAGCTATTTTTCCTATCAGTTGTAAAAAAAATTTCTCTTATATATTTTGCATACAGAATTATTTGCTGAAAACACTACAAAAATTGTGTAATTGCATAGGTGAAAAGTTAATGAGATTGCAGTTATGAAATTACCTCCTGTATGGATACAGACTAGCTTTTTTAAATCGCACACGTGAATCTACAACACATTATGAGGTCCGCTAATTACGATTAAAACATACTGTTTATTCTAAAGCTATTTCCAGAGTCTAATCCCTGAAAATCTGCCCCAATCATGGTACCTTGATGTAACACTTGCAATATAATTCTTGTCAATAACATTTGAACAATTTGTGACGGGCCAAGAGAAGGTTATGACTCAAAGGCAAGTTGAAAACAACTGAGTGACTTTATTATAGAACACTCTCCTTTCTATACGAAAGTTCAAGGCAACAAGAATTTTCATGTTAAAAAAACAGACAATGTTACAGAGGAGAAAACAACATGTTTTTTCAGGTTCTTTTTAGTGCGAGGAAAGAGCGAACATACTGTGACGGGCCGAGAGAAGGTTGTGAACTCAAAGGCAGTGTGAAAGCAACTGAGTTGATTTATTATAGAACACTCTCCTTTATATACGAAACCTCAAGGCAACAGGAAAATACATGTTCGAGAAACAGACAATGTTACATAGGAGAAACGCACACATGTTTATTCTGGTTCTTTTTAGTGCGAGGGATGAGCGAAGATACAAGCATATATATACAAAATGAATTATGTACGATCATGTGACACACGGTTGGTACATGGCTCCCCCCCCTAAAAATGACATACTGTACATGTTAAATAGGGCGCCCTGATCTAGAGAGGCGAACTGTAGGCAGGTCATCTGGCAGAAGATAAGCAGGTTTTAGACGATCAATGGAGACCCAGTCTTCTTTGCCACGAATGTTTAGTAGGAATGCTTTCAGACTGCGTCGGATCACAAGGAAAGGGCCCGTGTAAGGGGGCGTTAGCGGTGGCTTGCTAGTGGCGTTTGCGCAGGAAGACGTGCGTTGCAGAGTGCAAGTCTGTTGGTATGTGATGCTTTGCTAGGGGCTTGTAAGTCTGGCGGCATGGAGTAAATTTTCCCACGACGTGACGTATGCGGGAG
>NC_090726.1:1167156-1177156 GCF_036898095.1 Palaemon carinicauda
TTTTATTTGTGTTTCAGGTACTCATATTTGACTGGGTGTATATTTCCTTCTGAGAGTCTTCATATCAAGTAATTTGTTATTCATTGTAATTGAAATTATGTATAACAACCTAATTTCAGAATAATTTTGATTGCATAGCAAACCAATATCTTTTTCCTTTTTATTTTTCTTGGAATTAACGCTGCTAAGCAGTGTTTTTTCCCTGAAGCGTAAAAAATTTCATATATTCATATAAAGATACAAGGTCATAAAAACAGGAAAATAAAAATTCAAGAATAAAAAAAGAAAAGAAAACTAGATTTATCCAGAATTTTAACGATGTTTCTGTTATATATCATGATTATGTTCAATGTATTATAAGTTAGAGAAAAGAACGGGATTATTTTTCAAAATGTTTTGAAATATATCTAAGTGCAGGAAATATCACAGTAAAAATGGTGAATTCCTTAAATATTTTACACATGTGTGAGTTAGATAAAATATAGGTTCAAGCGAAAATTCCTTTTGAAAGAAGAGCTCTGCCCGGCACCTATTCCTGAGTGATTGTACCTTTTATGAAAATGAATTTTCATGGAATCCACATCGTCATGACAGAGCTGTGAGAGAGCAGGAATGATTGCACATGTCAGTCGAAATGAAAGTCACACCTACGTGTGAGTGTTGAATGCTTTTCCATAATCTTTAATTTAGTTTCATAATCCATGAACCTAATTATTATTTCATCTTTAGTAGGGAAACGTAAATAGAGGAAATAGGATGAAATATTCATGAAACTACATGTCAATTAAAGTTGCATGTAGGACCAGGGAGGTTTTATTGCCACATTCAACTATATTGGATTATTTTGTATATCAGACATTCTTAAAACTAAATAAGTTGGTAACGGAAAAAGTAAATAAATGAATAAATCATCTTAAATAAACAATCAAAGTGATTTTCGTAAGTTAATTACTTATTTAGAATTTCTCACGTATTTTAGAATTTTCATGTATTTTCTTTATGGCTTGATACTGGATACTAAATCTTTTATACATACACATAAACATGATTATATGAAGGTTTTAGAAGCTATATGAATCTTTTAACATGCTCTTACTCATTGAAAAATACAATGGTTAAGAGAAAAAATACACTGGACTTTCCGTGCAAAAAGAAAAAAGGAGAAAAAAAAAGCATGATTCACAAGAAATACGACTCTTTTTTTTTTTTTTTTTTTTTTTTTTTTTTTTTTTTTTTTTTTTTTTTTTTTTTTTTTTACATCCAGTTTATAATTACCTATCGCTGCCAAAAACGTTTCATTGGTTTGGTAGAATTTTATGATTTTGTTTATTGAACAGACCCACTTTTGAAAGATAGAGGCAATATTTTGAGATACTTTGTTTATCAAAGACAAGGAGCGTATATTGCAATTTGATTTGATTTATTTACTTGAAATATGTGTAGCTAATGCTACCACTAGTTTATATCCTTCGTATTTCTCTACCTCTTTTCCCATTTCTTAAGGATATACATAAATACCGGAAATTAGAATCACTCCATCTATAAAAATACCTGAGATACTTATTAAAACAACGCTAGCGGTAGCAGTCATTCAAATGATTGAAAAAGTACTTATTATTAAAAAACTACATGTAAGATTCAAGGACTTTTATGCAAAGATACTGAACAGAATTTGATCAGCCACTACATATCCAGGACTACTTCAAACCAGAGACTTTTGAAAAGTTATTTGTTATTCCTATTGAATATCAATGGCAGATTTGTTCCAGTGAGTTATTTTTATTTATTTGAAATGTAGACTTTGGTCCTGGAGGGTATTATTATTATTATAATTATTATTATTAATATTATTGTTATTATTATTATTATTATTATTATTATTATTATTATTATTATTATTACTACTTCTACTACTACTACTTGGTAAGCTACTACCCTAGTTGGAAAAGGACTATGTTATCAGCCCAAGGTCTCCAACAGGGAAATTAACGCAGTGAGGAAAGGAAAGCAAGATATAAACTATAAAAGAATTTATGAACAAAAAAAAAACAAACATTAAAATGCATTTTTCATATATAAACTCTAAATATTTCAAAATAACAAGAGGAAAAGAAATAAGATAGAATAGAGTGCTCAAGTGTACCCTCAAGCAAGGGATATCTAATCCAAGACAGTGGAAGTCCATGATATAGAGGCTATGACACTACACAAAACTTGGGAGCAATAAGTTGATTTTGGAGAGTCCTCCTATAATTCTACATTGACATTATTTGGAAAGGTCACTTTTTTACTCCCTGAAACCAAAAATGCTATTTATACAAAGAAACTAAGTGATCAATTAGAAGTAGTTTGGTCCTTAATAATTAAAAGCCAAAGCATCATTTTTGGTAAGAGAATTCTTACGACAATTAGAGGCTTCGTGCATCCACTACGAGTGTTATCGTACTTCCATGGCATAGTTGATCTGGTAATTTTCGTAATTTCTGGCAGCTAATAACCACACTATCCCAAGAGATTTTAAGAACCCTCTTCGACTTTCATTTGATGCCTACAAATGTAAATTTAGATTGCCTGTTTAATGCTTCTTCATTGCATCATGAATGACAGGAGCAAGATTGAGCAGGACAATGCCCTAGAGACTGACCATATATACAAATGATCAGCACCCACGGCCCCTCTCCACCTAAGCTAGGACCAAGGAGGGCCAGGCAATGGCTGCTAATGACTCAGCAGATAGACCTATGGGCTCACCCAAACCCCCCATCCTTAGCTTACAAGGATAATGAGGTTGCACCGACCAAAGAAAATAACGAGTTTGAGCGGGACTCGAGCCCCAGTCTGGCGTTCACCAGACAGGGACATTACCACATCGGCCACAACAAACCAGATATCCAATTGAAAATAATTTAATTTACATTGAAAGTATTATAAGGAGTAACCATTTCACCATTTTCAGAACAAATTAAGTATTTCATATTATTATGTTTTATAATATAGCATATTTACAGAAACAGTAACACTAAGTAATTTTCTGCCCTATATTTTTTGATGTGGTGCTTGAATTGTACATATTGGCCTTAAAATTAATGCATTGATTGTTAAATATTACTTTATAATATCATAAATATAAAAGGAGATAAATAAATGCATTATTTCAATTATGTCCTATTACGGAAAAAAAACCTTTTAAAGATAATTATGATAAAAATTTTATTCATAGTCATAATATATTTTGAATAATTATACAAAAATGTTACAACGTATATAGCAGTATGTGCAATGATACTGATATTAAACAAAAGATCATGAGGACATTATCAATAAACTGCGAAATAAACTATGATTATATAGTTAGAATCCATAATACTGTATATAAACTTTTCTTTCTATGATTTTGATCTGTGATATAAACCACTGTAGTGTTGCGCAAATACTGTAGATCTTTAATAATTGTTACATAATACATAGGAAAATTCCTCCCCCCACTCAACTTCTCTTATCAGCATAGGTGCGTGATAAATAATCAATAAATTGTTTCCTGTTAGATATACGCAAGAGAGCATGTTATTCGAGAGAGAGAGAGAGAGAGAGAGAGAGAGAGAGAGAGAGAGAGAGAGAGAGAGAGAGAGAGAGAGAGAGAGTTGTATGAAGCAAGAAAGATTATGTAAAAAGAATCAAACTTATCCCTTGTCGATGTAATCACGCGAAAGGGCGAACCGAATAATGAAATAAAGAGAAATAATTGGAAAAATGCAAGAACTTTTCGTCGAAATAAAAGAATGAACAACTTTATAAAGTTTTTACCATCCACGATTTTCTCTTCCATCTTTAAAATCCTAATGAGGAAACAGAGTTGAAAAGAAGCTTCCATCCATTTGCGGATTACCAGCGACCAAACTTTGCGTTTTGTTTGAAAGTTGCGTAAATGTTTGATAAAAACTCGAGCCGAGCGTGAGGAAGATAATGATTTTCGTGTAACTCTGCATACGTGGACATATCAATTTAACTCTTTCTTAGCTTCATTTTCCTTCTTTACGTATAGTAATTTGAGTAAATAAAAGTGTACAAGTAATTAAATGTTGAGAAAACATTTTTTCAAAAGTATATATTTTTTTACTCCATATTCCATTCATTTCATTTCTTTTGACGCCTTCCTATCCTACTCCCAATTATTAATCTTATTATCCCTTTATCTTCTTCTCTTCCGCTTATCAATTATCACAATTATTACCCCTTTCCTCTTACCAATCCAAAGTACAATAGATAATGATCCAGTTCCTAACCTTTCAGAACTCATAAAAGAATTGAAATCTTCGTCTTGTTTAACCTTATCAGACTAAAAGGGGATCAGAAAGAATCATAATTGTGGAAGAACATGGACAAAAAGAATCACAATGATACAACTAGAAATTATGTTGTTTGCTACCATTAAAGATTAAAGGCTAATCAAATTCCCTCTGTAATTATATCAACCTTTTAACTAAATCTCAAACTTTCATATTGTTAAGGAGTTTGAATACTTTTATCTTTTTTTTAGAATTTAATTTCATTTTAGCTGAAACACTACTACTACTACTACTACTACTACTACTACTACTACTACTACTACTAATAATAATAATAATAATAATAATAATAATAACAATAATATTAATGATAATACCAAAAATACCAAGAGTATTATCATTGTTTTTAACATCCTCATTATTATCATTATTATTAATGATAATAATAATAATAATGATGATAATAATAATAATAATAATAAGAAGAAGAAGAAGAAGAAGAAGAAGAAGACGAAGAAGAAGAAGAAGAAGAAGAAGAAAAAAAAAAGAAGAAGAAGGAGAAGAAGAAGAAGACCACCAACAACAACAACAAAAATAAAAATAATAATAATAATAATAATAATAATAATAATAATAATAATAATAATGATAACAACAACAACAACAACAACAACAACAACAACAACAATAATAATAATAATAATAATAATAATAATAATAATAATGCACAAACATTTATGGTGGGATGTTACACTTATCATTCGGAATATTCTTGATATCACTGGATTGCTTTTAAGAGACGAGGATTAAAAGACCCTCTCGTGAGATCACAGCAAAGCTTTTAAGAGCTTTCGTACTGGCTTGAGATTAACTCCATGTTCAAACTCTATTCATCTTTCAAGGATAAATAGAATGCAGTTATTCGCGATTTTATTCACATAATAGGTTTCATATTGATTTCAAAGTATGAATTATCTTTATAGTAGTTATATGTACGTGGGGAGTGAATATATGGTAATCTAAAGTAGTTAAATATTTATATGGTAATAATGTTGTTGGCAATGATTAATAATTATTACTAAATTATGTTGGTCGAATCAAGCTCATATTATAATAGAAACATTCATCATATACATAAATTTCATAGATGTATCGTTATATTTAAATGTTAAAATGATATATGTTAGCAGATCCTCTGACGTAGGTTTTCAGATTATACCCTGAAAGAGATAAGGGATTTATGAAACCTGAATTGATAACTTTGATAGTTTATTGATGATTCTATATAACTGATTTATCGACAAGAATTATATATTCAAAACACGTATTATAATGTATCAAAATATTCATTGTAGGTAACTGGCAATACGTTTATTATTTTCAAATAATTTTCAAAGAAAGGTGATGAATTTTTGAGACACGTGGATTTTGGATGTTTCAAAGTCTTTTTATCCCATCCACGGAGATTCCATTTGCTTTTGGGTAGAACAAATTAGTTTAAGCATTTAGTGGTCTTGACTAAATTATTCTTGAATTCGTTTACCCTGTTACCGTTCACTACACCCGCCGGGATTCTGTTCCACATTTTCGCTAATTTTTATGTAAAGATATTACCATATTGAGTAGTCTTGTATCTTTTCAATGCCAGTTTGCATCTATCACTTCTGGACGGATTTGTGCTAAACGCGAAGAGGTAGTTTATATTTGTTATTCCTTTAATAATTTTAAATGTCTCTATCAGCTGTCCCTTGAGTTCGCGAGCTTGTAGATCAAATAAGATCAAATGTTCCATTCTCCGTCTATATCCAAATTGCCTTAGTGTTGGGCCTAGTTTAGTCGCCCTAGCTTGTACTACTTTCAATCTATCTATATCCATATGAATACTTGGAGATGAGAATTGGTCTTACTAGTGATTCATGTGCACAGCTGCAGTATAATGCCTTTGTTTCTGTATTTAAATTGGCTTTTTATATGAAAAATATTAGTTTATATGCTTTCTTTTCAGCTTGTGTACTCTGTTTGGTGTACTTCAAATCCTTGCCAATAATAATGCCGAGATCTTCCTTCTGGTCCACACTTTCTATTTCATTACTCAGCAGTAAGTAATCTGTTTGTGGGTATTTATCTACCTAATGATAACGTGTTTCATCTATCCATCGTATAGAGAATCAATCATGATATTGATAATACATGATAAGATAAGCTAAAAGAAGTAATTGCTACTGCCTTTATCAACAAATTAATTCCGTTAACAGCAAGTAAAGTGAAAGTTTAGGACCAGTAATTAGACCAAATGACACTTTGATTCTTTAAAGCAATACAGACACAATAATGCCTGGTTATTTCGTAAAGATGACTATAACTACCTGTAGGTATTACATTAAAGGATAACTTATTTCCTGACCAACACCTTTCAGTGTTTCTGAATTCAAATAAAAGTCACACTTGTTTGCAGATATCTTAAAATAATATTTTCTAGATGATTTCAAATCCTACTCTATTCCTCAGAGCTGGTCCTATTGAAATATTTAATTTTTCTTTCATGATGAATTATTCTTCTATTTAGGGATATCATTAAAAAATTCCGTTTTATTGAAACTTAGTTTCCTTGGGTTGAGAACCCCTATACCATCGTCTAAGAGCTGAGCATATATAATAAGTTTTTTTTTTTTTTTTATAAAATCTTTCTATAATGCACTATTGCAATTTCTTTGAAATATTGTTAATAAGGTTAAAAATAAATAAAGAAAAATTAAGCGGAAATCCTTATGATATAGAAGAATATTTAGAAAACTATTCTGTAAAATGACAGGACGGGTGTGCAATTTTGCTTCCGTGATCATAGACTTTCAATGTTCTTTCACGTTGAGACGTTAATACAGTCTGAATATTCTATTCATGTTCACGTATTCAACAGCTGATTAAGTTTTAGCGTCTGAATCATTTTAGTTCATTCAGGTATGATCTCTCTCTCTCTCTCTCTCTCTCTCTCTCTCTCTCTCTCTCTCTCTCTCTCTCTCACACACACACACACACACAGACGAGAACACACACAAAAATAACAATATATGAAAAGACAAGTATTATGTATAGTGATTTTCTTGAAAAACTGGTCTCATATCAAGCAATATTATAAAGCAGATTTTACATTCAATCTCATTACGAATAAAGCAATAGCATCTGCAAACGTGATAATCCATTATTAATCTCTCGCTGAATGAATTGAATAGTCGATATCTAATCTATTCAGGTGTCCGGACTCACAGGGTAACTAAGTCTCTGCATCGGCAATTCATTATACATTCTTTTATCTCTCTCAGGATCAATGGCAGAGAGAGAGAGAGAGAGAGAGAGAGAGAGAGAGAGAGAGAGAGAGAGAGAGAGAGAGAGAGAGAGAGAGAGAAAAAAAAAATTTATTTACATTTGACCTGTATTTGTAGAGAAGAAAATCAAGTAAACATTATAAAAGGAGCAAAATTTCTATGGAGACAAAAATCTTCTGATGGGTATATTCTCACATTGAATCTTGTTTGGTAAGAGATTCTTTACTGTTTTTATACCATAAAAGGAAATTAAAACAGAAAACAAAAAAAAAACATTTAAAAAATATAATTTTGAATAGTAAATTAAGTAGATGAAAATTGATAAGGTTACATTTTGAATTTTCAACATTAGCTGTGTAACTGATATGTGAAAATACATAGTATGGATAACTTATAGGGAAATCTGAGTTTGGGGGCTTGTCTTGAATCTAGTTTAATGATAACTCATCGTTATTTTGATTATGCTTTATATATCGAAACTTTGTTATCTATGATCGAAAATCCTTTCGTTGTAGATTTGCAACAATCAATTTACCTAAGATAAATCATAAGTAATCAGGGTGTTTGAATTTTGTTTTTGGTATTAATACATATATATCAATGAGTAAAGAAAATAATACACTTATAAGTGATAAGTGAAATATGAATATACCAGAAAATTCAAAAGATATAAAGACGTTGAAATATTGTAGATCTAACAGGATAGGAATCGTTAACGTAGAAAAATATTAGCAAAAGCCATTAAAAAGTGAACTGGTCTTATATTATTATTATTATTACTAGCCAAGCTACAACCCTAGTTGGAAAAGTAAGATGCTATAAGCCCAAGGGTTCCAATAGGGAAAAATAGCCAAGTGAGGAAAGGAAATAAATAAATGATGAGAATAAATTAACAATATATTCTAAAAACGGTAACAGCGTCAAAACAGATATGTGCTATATAAACTATTAACAACGTCAAACACAGATATGTCATATATAAACTATAAAAGACTCATGTCAGCCTGGTCAACATAAAAACATTTGCTCCAACTTTGAATTTCTGGAGTTTTACTTATTCAACTACCCGATTAGGAAGATCATTCCACAACTTGGTAACAGCTTGAATAAAACTTCTAGAATAATGTGTAGTATTGAGCCTCATGATGGAGAAGGTCTGGCTATTAGAATTAACTGCCTGTCTAGTATTGCAAACAGGATAAAATTGTCCAGGGAGATCTGAATGTAAAGGATGGTCAGAGTTATGAAAAATCTTCTGCAACATGCATAATGATCTAATAGAACGACGGTGCCAAAGAATAATATCTAGATCAGGAATAAGAAATTTAATAGACCGTAAGTTTCTGTCAAACAAATTAAGATGAGAATCAGCAGCTGAACACCAGACAGGAGAACAATACTCAAAACAAGGTAAAATGAGAGAATTAAAACACTTCTTAAAAATAGATTGATCACCGAAAATCTTAAAAGACTTTCTCAATAAGCCAAGTTTTTGTTCAATTGAAGAAGACACACACGTAAAGTGTTTCTCAAAAGTAAATTTGCTGTCCAGAATCACACCTAAAATTTTAAAAGAGTCATACAAATTTAAAGATACATTATCAATACTGAAATCCTGATGTTGAGGAGCCACCGTCCTTGACCTACTTACAATCATACTTTGAGTTTTGTTAGGATTCATCTTCATACCCCATAATTTGCACCATGCACTAATTTTAGCTAAATCTCTATTAAGGGATTCACCAACCCCAGATCTACATTCAGGGGATGGAATTGATGCAAAGAGAGTAGCATCATGTGCATATCCAACAAGCTTGTTTTCTAGGCCAAACCACATGTCATGTGTATATAGTACGAAAAGTAATGGGCCAAGAACACTACCCTGTGGAACACCGGATATCACATTCCTATACTCACCTCACTATGGTGCCAATCAACAACAACACTCTGAGGTCTTCTACTTAAAAAATCAATAATAATACTATGAAACGACCCACCCACACCCAACTGTTTGAGTTTGAAAACAAGGGCCTCATGATTAACACGGTCAAAGGCAGCACTAAAATCAAGGCCAATCATACGAACTTCCTGACCACAATCAAGGGATTTCTGTACAGCATTGGAGATTGTAAGAAGGGCATTACATGCTCCAAGGCCTTTACAAAAACCAAATTGCAAAATAGGGAGGAAATGATTACCTTCTGCAAACCTATTAAGACGTTTTGCCAGAAGACGTTCAAAAACTTTAGATAATATGGCAGTTATGGAAATTTGGGGGTAATCAGAGGGACATGAGCTACCACAAACACATTTATATAGAGGAGTAACATTACCAATTCTCCAACAAGTGCTAAAAGCTCCTCTTCTTGCCAACTTACGCAAAATGACAGA
>NC_090726.1:1179656-1184656 GCF_036898095.1 Palaemon carinicauda
ATGATCGAAGCATAAATGCTTTTATAATCAGTATGTGGGAAGAGTTGAATCTGCGCTTGTGTTTGCATATCTATCGCAGTATGTATCCTTCATTGTTGCCGGGTCATGTACACCAGGATTTCAATAACTTTCGAATCCATATTTTTTTTTTTTTTCAAATCCATCGTAAAGCTCCGCTGTCTATTATATTATTGTTAGTTTCTAATTTGAGGTATTATTCAATACCTGAAGTAATTATAACACAAGATATAAAATACCATCTCAAGAAGTTCCTGTATCGATAAAAAAAGAATGCATGAAAATAAAACTGCCAAAGTGAGAGTTGCCACTGAAGAAAAATAAGGGACAAGGTAAGAAACCGCCTGGGAACATGTCAGTTGCTACCAAAGTATGTCGTAAACCAGCGCAAGAAAAATGTACGATAGCGGAAACTTCAGATAAATGAGCGCAAAAGCTGTTGGGCCAGTATTAAAAGACAAGGTAAGACAAAGTGGTGAATCCTAGTCTGGAAAGACGCCTCGTACAAAAGATGGAAGCATTCTCTGTGTCCGGGAAGATTTCCTCTCTTGAATTCCAGGAGGAACATACGAAGGGAAGGAAACTAGTATTTGGATTATAAAGAGGGTTTAAACTCGAGCATGTGCCATGTGGTCATTGCCTTAAATGCTGCTGCTTTTAATCTTAGATTACCTTAAAACCTTTTTTCAATTTCCTTAAATTTTAAGCTAGCAAAACCGAAATTACCTTATTATTACCTTATAACCATGAAAATTACCTCAAATAAGGAAATTACCTTAAAAGTTTGAACCCTAATTATAAACTCTAGGAATAATTACCTGCATAGCAGTAAATTGTTGCATGAATGAATGAAAGATATCTTGAATAAAAAGCAACAAAATATGGAACCTAGGACGCTTATTGTACATCTTTAATATTCTTTCTGTCATTATATACAGAAAAAAACACAAATGATCTAAAAAAGAAACCTAGAAATCAGTTTAGATGAATAAGTTTGATACACTCACAAACACAAAGGCATTCATTCACTCATACTCACGCCCACATACCAGTGAAACTATAGCTATGAGATAATAAACAGAATATTGTACAGTCTTCCTATTATGAATTGTTGATATCGTTCTTTAATAAAGAGATTCAATAAGAAAATAATATGTACACGATACACTGTTTAAAAAAAAAAACCGTAATTTTAATAGGAAATTCTCTGTAAAAACATGCGGTTCTCAGCCGCATTTCACTAAAATACAAGCGATTGTAATTTTACCCTTCTTTGTTATTATATTTTACAGTATGGTGGTCGTAATGTCTCTCCTTTGCGTCAATATATCTTTTTTTTAAACGGTAAATGCCTGGCAACATATATTCCAGGGTTTTTACGGTTTTTAAGGCAATTTTTTTTTACAGTGTAATTATAATCACCATATTCATTTATACATTTTAAACTTTTACATTAATCACATGCAGCGTTTATTTATAACAATAAGCTTCCAAGATTGTATAAGATTTTCCTGGCAATAAAGTCAATATTTCATTTGTGAAGAAAGAAACAAAAATCTTGCCCTGAGAGCGAGGAACGCCGGAAAGGAGAATTGAAGGTTCCGACGCGAGAAGAATTTTCATGAACATTCTTCGAGGAAACTACAAAACGTCCTTGCCTCTGCACTCTTTGACGGCACGACGAAAATGAAGTAGGAACTTTTTATTGAGACTCTTTCGTTGTTGGATATCACTGTGAGGATTTTCTAGAAAAGATAATGAATACTTACATTTCAACCATAAACAATAATGAAAGGACAAAGAGTGTTAAAGAAAGCATTAATATAATCTTTATATTTCGTTGTTGGATATCACTGTGAGGATTTCCTAAAGAAGTTAATTAATGCTTACGTTCCAACCATAAACAATAATGAAAGGACAAGGAGTGTTTATAGGGAGCGTTAATATACTCTTTTAATGTAAAGAAAACCAAACCAATGAAACACGTTGCAATAATTTTTGTAAGTTAGATTCTGTTTTTATTATTAGAAAACGTTATCTTACCTTAACATTGAACCAATGTGTGTTAGAAAGATTGTTTTTCACTTCCATTTTCAGAGTCATAATATTAAGATTATTCTTGAGTTGATTACACATCATCTATCCTTTGAAATTAATAAACACCAACAAAAAATAAAACCCTTCCCGAATTAGAGGTCATTGACTTTTGAAAAACATTGTTTGAATTGGTTCATAATGTGATATCATTCGCTTAAAAGTGCCCTTTGAATGAGTAGGAAAATTGTTTTTGATTCCTAGATTTTGACATTTAACAGTTCTGGGAATCTAGATACAACTCTTGAAGATATGTCGTTAGATACACTAATGAAGACGTGTGTGTTTGTGTGTGTGTGTGTATGTCTATGTATTTTTTTTTCTTATGTTCCATGTGGTCGTAAACTTAATTGTTTCACTTTAAGATATTCCTTATTTATACACACTGTACTTGTTGAAAATATATTTTTACTTCATCAATACTCTATTATTCTTAGTGAATGGTAATGCATTCACATATATGTACCAATAAAACGAAGATCAGTTTGTATAATGAATCTCCGAAGGTTAGATACCTATTACAGTATTTGTTGTTATTTCAGTAATATCACTATTTGTATCAACTAATATATACAGTAGGTCACCAACTGGGTGTTAATTTATCCTTTTCTATGATAAAGCATCATGAATGATATTATAATCTTTGTTACTATTCCAAAATACATAGCTCCTGAATCCCTTGAGCTATTACCGTTCCGTAAAAAGTAAACAAGATATATAGACATCAGGCGTGGCTAAGAAAGTAACTACCAATAATTTCATCTTTGAAATTTGAGAAAAATAAAGACTGATCAAACAGTAATTTCTAGGAAAATTACAATTAGATGAAATCCTTGTAACTATAAGAATGTCAAAATAAAGTATCGATAGTTTTACAAATTTATCGTATTCCCATAAGGGTAAACATATCCATTTGTTTATCTGATAAAAAATAAGAACTTAAACCTGTAAAGATTGAATGCAAATATAGTTAATACTCGCAGCATGAATTGCTGATGAGTGTAGTTGCTTTAATAAGGACATTTCTCTTTATACCTATTTGGTATAAGAATTGTCCATTTCTGTATCAACATATTAATCCATTATATTTCTAATCCAATCTTTCTTTCTTACGGTTCATCTCAATTTATCCCTTCAATTTAAAGGTTACTTTCACAGGTAATTCTATTTTGCTACTCATAAAGCACAATTTCTTTCCTATTTCTTACATTTACTCATCTGCCAATATATCGAAAATAATAATAATTCTTCCTCTCATACTTCGATGCCTGGTTCGGTCCCTTCCACTCTCAATCCTCTTCCTCCATTTTCCTCATTCCTTCTTACCTCCCCATTTCCCCTTTTCCGATTGACACACGCACTTGATGCTCATCTGTATCTTATAGATCTTTCGTCTTTTTTTTCACTGAACCATAGGGCCCCTTTCAACAACTCTCTTCCAAAAAAAAAAAATCTATATTTTATCATCCCAAAATATCTTTTGCCTTATCTCCACGAGAGCCCTTCATTACAATGACACCGAAGGCGACTGATCTCTATTCTCTGAAATAAGGAACCATATTAAAAGGATGCGGAAAAAGTCTCTCATAATGAGAAAATAATCCTTTACTGAAAATACATTTAGTTACTTTGGTTAATATGAGATAAAACAGGCCCTCTCTCTCTCTCTCTCTCTCTCTCTCTCTCTCTCTCTCTCTCTCTCTCTCTCTCTCTCTCTCTCTCTCTCTCTCGTGTTTCTGTATGCCAGTGAGTGAGTACACTTGTGTGACCCGATAAATAATCTGATTTAGCGCGGATAACAAAAGGATATCAAGTGCAATATAGCTACAAGTTTTCGTGAATAGTCGGGGATTAGTTTGAGGTCAGAAAAGTGGGATAAAACGTCAGCATAGGATAGTTATCTTGTGAATTATTAAGAATCTGATCAAGATGGCACTCTATAGCACAGGCAAAGCTGGGAGGGACCTTGCTGCAATCAGCAAAAGTAAATTCCATGAGTTGACGAAACAATACTAGACCATCTGGTAACAGAGGTCGCTAGTAACTCCAACCAGTGTGACGGAAAAATATTCACAGACATATTGAAACAATATGATCCAACAAACTGGAGAAAGTATACGGAAAACATCAGCAAAATAATAGAAGAAATTTCAAAGAAGATCCAGGTGATAAAGAGACTTATAAAGAAAGTTTACATCAATCACCACATTCCATCAAAGAACAATAAGAAATCCAATATGGTGAATATGCTGATTGTTGCATTGGGAAAAAGAATGCCAAAATGGTACAATACATGTAAGATGTGGTATTCCATTGTTAATCCACAACAGCTTATCAGGAAATGTGATGCATGTCATGTACAAACACATTCTACCTGCGCTGAAGTGCAGCAAAAAATAAAAAATAAAGACACAAAGGTATTTTGCTCAACATGCTTAGTCTGGCTGGATAGAAAATATAATTAAGTCGAGACCTCATCTGCAAATAGTTGAAGAAGAAGAAGAAGAAGAAGAAGAGAAAAATGAACAGGATATGTGTGAGGATGCAGAGGAAATCATTGATACAACATATGATGCCATCCAACAACATACTTATGAGGAAACAAATTATCAGATGGAAACAAATAATAGACCCAAGAGACTCTACCCGGACCTACATACTTTTAGGGAAGAGGAAGAACAAGAAGAAAAAAAAAGAAAAGAAAGATATAGGCTGCAATTCACTGAAAAGAGGGAATTGCAGATGTGGCGAAAGATGCTACTACAAACATTCAAAGATATGCCATAATTATGAAATATATGGTAAATGTGCGTATTTAGACGGATATGGAGACAAATGCAGAGATCTCAATCCAAAATTATGCAAAAAACTGAAAGAAGGAAAAGGGT
>NC_090726.1:1189656-1194656 GCF_036898095.1 Palaemon carinicauda
TTTGCATTGCAGAAGGCCGCTTCTTGGAGGGGACCCCACTTCAGGTCCTTTGGCTTGCCCTTGACGGAGGCGTAGAGGGGAGCAAGAGTGGCGGCAATGGCTGGCAGAAAACAATGATAATACTTGATCATGCCCAAAATTTCCTGCAGAGCTTTGACAGTCGAGGGCACAGGGAAGTCCTGAACGGCTGCTACCTTCTCAGGGAGGTGATGGACTCCTTCAGATCTGATTCGGTGGCCTAAGAACAAAACTTCATTGGCGCCAAAGGTACACTTGTCATACCGGAATACAAGGCCATTTTGCTGCAGGCGGTCGAGTACAATGCACAGGTGACGGAGGTGTTCCTCTTTTGAGGAGGAGAACACAAGTATGTCGTCAACATAACATACACAGCAGGGGAGGTCCCCTAAGATGCCATCCATGAGACGTTGAAACGTGGCCCCAGCATTACGAAGGCCAAAACAGGATTAATGGAAGGTGTATGTACTAATTGGAGTGGTGATGGTGGTCTTGGGGATGTCTTCTGGGTTCATAGGCACCTGATAATACCCCTTCAGGAGGTCGAGCGTGGAGAAAACTTTTGTTTTGTGTAGGTAGGAGGTCCCGTCGGCGATGTTTGGGTAGGGGTAGTGATCCGGTTCTGTTTGCATGTTTAGGCGCCTGTAATCCCCGCACAGATGGAGGGAGCCGTCTTTATTCAGAACAATGTGTAAGGGTGACGACCATGAGCTGGAGGCCTTTTGGCAAAGGCCCATTTCCTCCATTTCGGCGAACGTTTGTTTGGCGGCTGCCAATCGTTCCGGTGCCAGACGTCTGAATTTTGCGAAGACTGGGGGTCCCGTCGTCTGGATATGGTGATAAATACCGTGCTTGTCAGGAGCCGTGGGCGTTTGGCAAAGTTCTGGACGTTAAAATTACGGGTACGACGTGAGGAGGTGGGCGTAGGCATCCGTGGGTGCGCTGATCTGGAGAGCGAGGTTGGAGGGGGCGGTTTAAAGAGGTGTCGACAAGTACGAGTCTGCATTGACCAATCGCCGGTGGGCAACATCGACCAGAAGGTGGAAATGAGAGAGGAAATCTGCACCAAGGATTGGCAATGTGACATCAACAACGAGAGACTTCCAATTAAATTTACCATTTCCAAACGATAATGTGAGTTTCTTGTAACTGTAGGTGGGTATCGCAGATCCGTTGGCAGCTACCAAGCAGATGTCGGCAGATGTAGACAGACTACGTCGTGTAATAAAGAGTTCCCTTGGCAAAAGAGAACAACAAGCACCCATGTCTACCAAAAATCGCACGCCCGTTCCTGCATCATGTAAAAAGAAAAGATTAGAAACGCGAGAGGCCACCGCCACGAGCGTTGGCCTACTTACACTGACAATCCTTGGCACATTTCTTCGCGGTTGCCCCGAGTCTGTTGTGGTAGTAGCAAAACTGCAGCGGATGGGAGGTAGTAAGTGGCTTTAGAAGTTGTTGGTTGGAGCGCGAGTGAGTGGTGGGTGGTGGGTGTCACCGCTTCAGCACGTCACGGGGTAGGCGTGTATATCCTACGGCATTCACGATAGGTTTGGTTGACGTTGAATAGGTGTCCCCTTCGTCAGGAGTGGAGGCGTTGATGGAGGTCTTAAAGTGGCCCTCCATAAGGGCGGCGGGTTTGGTCATCAAGTCCTTTATGGGTAAACTATCGACATCGGGTATGTCAGCGCGTACAGGTTCGGGTAAACGGCGTATCCAAAGGGCACGAAGTAGGTTCACCTCATGAGGAGAGCCGTCTGCGGCAGGTTGCAGGCAAGCGATACTGGTTATTTCCCTGAGGGCGAGTGAAGCCCTTTGGTCCCCCAGTGGTTGTTGAGAGAGCTGAAAAAGCTTTGCTATACGTGAGGCTGGCGATGGCAAGTACTGCTGTAGAAGGTATGTTTTGAGGGCGTCCTACACTATTGGGGTGTCTCCTTGTTCACAAAGCCAGTCGGATATTTCCGGGAAGGTGTCCTCGGGTATCACCGCGAGAACATAATATGCTTTGGTGGTTGAGCGAGTCATGCCCTTGATGCGAAACTGGACTTCTGAGCGCTGAAACCAAGCAAACGCCTCACCGCTGGCGACTGACGAAAGTTTCAATGGGGCAGCGGCAACTTCTGGGGAGTCCGCCATAGTACCAACGATGGAGAGGCGAGGGGGTGGTGGAAGGCGGGAGGAGCCAGTCGACTTCCGGGGTCACCAATGTAATGAGCCGAGAGAAGGTTGTGACTCAAAGGCAAGATGATAGCAACTGAGTAACTTTATTACAGAACACTCGCCTTTATATACAAAAACTCAATGCAACCGGAAATTTCCTATTCAACCGACACCGCACCAGTTAACAGTTAACGGTGAGAAAAACAGACACGTTATTTCAGGTTCAATGTTAGTGCGAGGGGAGAGCGAAGATACAAGCATAATATATACACAAAATTAAATGTCGTTACTATGTATGATCGTGTGACATACGGTTGGTACATAGTACTTTTTTGCAAAGAATTTTATATATGTTACCCGGGAAAAAAAATCATAATAAACAGGCTTTAACGTCTTATGAGTCCCCATAAGCCGTTCATTAAGCGAATTTTTTCTTATAGTGTTAGTCTTATTTTAATAAAAATAAAAGAGTAGTGATTTATGTATGATGAGTGTTTCTTTATATTCTTTGCTTAACTCGTATTTTATTTGTGATCAAGGTGCGCATATTTAACTGGGTGTATATTAACTTCTGATATTCCGCATATCAAGTTATTTATTATTCATTGTAATTGAACTTATGTATAACAACTTAATTCCAGAATAATTTTGATTGCATAACAAAAAACAAAAAAAAAATTTATCTTTTTTTTCTTGGAATCAATACTGCTAAGCAGCGTTTTCCCCCTGAATCGTAAAAATTTATATCTATTTATATATACAAGAAGATTATGAAAACAAGTGAATAAGAATTTAAAATAAAAAAACTTGATTTATCCAGACTTTTAACGATGCTTTTAATCTATATCATGATTATGTTCGATGTATTATAAAGCAAGAGAAAAGAGAGGAAATTATATTTCAAAATGTTTTGACATATATCTAAAGGCTAGAAATATCACTGTAAAAATGTTGAATTCTTTAACTGTTTTACACGTGTGTGAATTAGATAAAACATAGGTTAAAGCGAGAATTCCTTTTGTAAGCAGAGCTCTGCCCGGCACCTATTCCTGAGTGATCGTACCTTTTATGAAAATGAATATCCAAGGAATCCACATCGTCATGACACAGCTGTAAGAGAGCAGTAATGATTGCACATGTCAGTTGGTCGAAATGAAAGTCACACTTATGTGCGAGTGTCAAATGCTTTTCCACAAACTTCAATTTCGTTTTATAATCCAGGAATCTAATTATTATTTTATCTTTAGAAGGGAAACGTAAATAAACAAAATAAAAGGAAATATTTATGAAACTATATGTCAATTAAGGTTGCAGGTTGTACCAGGGAAGTATTATTGTCCCATTGAACTATACTGTGTTGAAATAAATTGATAAATTAAATAGACATTCAATAAATGAATAAAAAATCATAAATAAATAAATAAGACGATTTTCCTAGTCTATAACTTATTTAGAAAATCTGAAGTATTTTAGAATATTCATGTAGTTTATTTATGTCTTGATACTGGATACTAAATCTTTTATAGATACACACACAGACATACAAACACATATAAACACACAAAAGAATTATATGAAGGTTTTAAAGGCCAGATAAATCTTTTAGATTTTCTTTGCTCAATGCAAAATATATTAATTAAGAAAAAAATTAACACGAATTTCTCTGCAAAAAAAGGAAAAAAAAGTAATAGGAAAAAATACTTTATATCAAATTTTTAATCACCTATAGCAGCCTCAATAGTTTTCTTGATTTGATAGAATTTTACTATTTTCTTTTTTGAAAATACCTATTTTTGAAAGATAGAGCCAATATTTTGAGGAACTTTGTTTATCAAAGACAAGGACCGTATATCACAGTTTTATTTAATTTATTAAAATGTGTGGCTAACGCTACCAATGATTTATATCCTTCGTTTTTCTTTACTTCTTTTCCAATTCTTTGAAGATATACATAAATACTGAAAATTAGTATAACTCATCTATAAAAATACATAGGATACTGATTAAAACACCGCTTGCTGTGAATATCATTATAATGATTTAAAAATTACTTGTTATTGGAAAGAAAAATATGTAAGGTTCAACACTTTTATACAGAGATATTGAACAGAATTCTATCAGTCACTACATATCCAGGACTACTTTAAACCAGCCACGTTTGAAACGGTGTTGTTATTCTTTTTGAATATCATTGCCAGATTTTTTTTTTGCTGTTTTTTTTTTTATATTGAATATAGCATTCACTTCTGGAAGGTATCATTGTTGTTATCATTGTTGTTATTACCTCAGCCAACGAATTTGAGAGAAGGTTATGTTTTCGCCCCTGTTTGTCTATTTGCACGTTTGCCCGTTTGTCTCTTCGTTTGTTTGTTAACAATTTCTTAGCAACATTTTAATCCAAAGAGTAGTGAAACTTTCAGGGATTAATTTTTATGTTGAGAAATGAAAGTGATTCAGTTTTGAAAGTCTTAGGTCAAAGGTCAAGGTCGAGCAAAATGACGACCGAATTAACCCTAACCTTAACCATAAGTTCGCATATGGTTGTCATACAGACTTCATATACGCTTATGGTCTAAACTGATTCTGGGAAAGGCAAGCTGGTTTCAAGTAATAGGCTGCCGTGGGGGAGGTCTGCACTCTCAGAATGCTTTTCTAGTTTATACTATTATCATTGTTAAAATATTTAGTCTAGGCTTATATAAATCTAGCAACAATGACCACAATTTCAAAAGCCGATCCAAAATGAGTACGTGCCATATAAAAAAAAAAAAAACATTGTCGAGAATAAGTTAAACTTTGAATATTAGCTATAATCTTTCATA
>NC_090726.1:1200317-1215317 GCF_036898095.1 Palaemon carinicauda
CACTACTTCGCGGATTTTCACCTATCGCGGCCGCGACTGGAACCTATCTACCGCGATAAACGAGGGTTCACTGTAACATCGACCAGAGTACATTTTACATAATTTATTTATCAAAACGCGACTTGGAAATAAATATTCCAATAACTTCTGTAAGACGCTTTTATTACTATATCTAAATTCTAAGTATCACTTTAACATCGTTAATATAACAAAATAGTGATAATAAAAAAAATAAACATAAAAAATCATATAAAACCAAAGCGTCCGAAAAAAAAGACCTATTATATCAAAGGGAAAAAACATAGTAAAACCAATGAAAAATTCAGCTCGTTATAGAAATAACGTTCAAAATATAAAATCTTTTGATCTTGAATGAAGCTGCCTTTCATTTGTTTTCAAATCTAATTCTATATTCAAATCAGAAACAAGACCCTATCTAGCATCCTATCTTTTTTATTTTTTTTATTTTGTCTTTTTAGTAATTTATTCTCAAAGGGTATAACAGTAACATTACGTCAAAGGAAATCTGAAATATCATGGACTCTAACCACTTGTTCTGTTTGATTATCTGTTAAAACTTATATTATCGATTCATACCCTAATAGTGTTCAATAATGTTTGCAATTTTTGACGTATACAGATGTTATAATGATTGTAGAATGCACATTAGATGAATAAAGAAACATTCACCCAAAAGTCCAAATTGCATATGCTTCATATACAATAAGATCACAGTTAAAAATTACATAGACCTATGAAGGCTTATAAACATTATAAAATAGGTAATTATAAAATAGCACCTACGCCATCTATAAAATACTAGATAATCTCTACTAAACGATTTCTAATTCTAGAAATTATCTCTCTCTCTCTCTCTCTCTCTCTCTCTCTCTCTCTCTCTCTCTCTCTCAATTATTTTCCATGGTCATACAATTATTTCTTAATATATACAAAATACTATGTTCTGTGTTCATAAAGTAGAAATTATGATATAGAAATGTCATGTTTGATAAACATAAGCGATCCCGATATGTTTTCAAAACTTAATGAAAATGAACATTTGTAATATCGTAAGACAATTATTTTAATCTTTAACACAGATCAGGTAAACTGAAAATGCATTTTTAAATGTTAGTATTAACATAAACAGAATTGTTTATAAAATTTCTTTTTGTTGTAATATGAAGAGAAAAAGACATGTATATATATATATATATATATATAAATATATATAGATATATTTATACACACACACACACACATATATATATATATATATATACACACACATATATATATATATATATATTATATATATATATATATATACGTATATTTATATATATGTATACACACACACACATATATATATATATATATGTGTGTGTGTGTGTGTGTGTGTCTGCGTGTGTATGTGTGTGTTTGCGTGTGTGTAAAAAGGATTCATTATCCAGTATTGAACCATATGTAAACTACATGAATATTCTATAATATATCAGTCATTCTAAATAGTCACGGTATGTTGTAGATTATTATTGAGGTTTTGTATGAAAATGCCTTTCTTGCCAGTTTCTGGTCTCTGCGTCTTGAGGTTCTGAAAAGAAAACTAATTTAGTAAATGGTATGGAGATTTTAGGTAAATTTGAATATGTGGTTATAATGGTATTAAATTCATTATACTTTGACTTCATGTAAATTTTTTGTAGGCACAGACTCTGTGGAATTGAATGCAGATAACAACGTAAGTTATTAGCAGGAAATTGTTGTTTACTACAAATATTGAAAGATTGACCATGGTATGGATATGAATCGTAATAATAGATGATTAACTAAACAATGCAGAGGAGATACACTTGTGCCTGTTTTCTTATGGAATTTTATGAATTTATGATTGTACAGTTGCCTCCAAAAATTCCGATACATATCACCATAGAGAGCCTGTAGTATTGTGTACCGGAATTCTTGAAGCCAACTGTACATCAGTATATACAGTAGGCCTTAGCGTCAGTAGAAGCAGGAGGAGATGACGATGATAATATACACTGTTAGAAGAAACCGTAATTTTAATTGGAAATGCTCCGTAAAAATGTACTGTTCTCAACCGTATTTCGGTAAAATACAGGCGACCGTAATCTTTCACGGATTGGTGACCGTAATACCACTCTTTCACGTCAATATGTCCGTTTTCAAAACGGTAAAAATTATGGAATAAATGTTGCCAGACATTTAGCGTTTTTTTAATTCAAATTTTTAACAGTGTAGAGTAGGATTGCATATGCAATCATTTGGATAAAATGAATTATTCCCTCTCTACTTACGATACCCTGTAAAACACAGCATTCCCATTCTCTTTTCGCTATTCCATAGTATCGACAAACTGGTTTAGCGACTGAACCACGCAAAGAAATTCAATGTTTACCCAACCGGTTTGAAGATACATCTGTTGAAGTCTGTATTTCTTCTTGAATTTGGGAATTTTTATCAAAGAAGATCAAAGAGAAAAGGCGGGATATCAATGAAATTTCAAATTGCCAGGAGGCAATACAAGCGTTTTTGACTTTGACTTTGACTTTGACTTCTAGAAAGTCTCCTATGAAAAGGATATTGCTAAGAAGACAAGCAAGGCAATTTTTTATAGAGAAAATATAAACATGCAAATTTAAAGGGGGACATAGCACCATAGAGTCGTCTAATATCTTGTTTTCCCTGGAATTTTATTTCATTGCAGTAATGCTATATACATAGTTTGTAAAAGATCTGGGAAATAAGAGAATGATAAAAGATGATTAAGATAATAGTTAAGGTATATTAAATTTTGTCAGGCTTTTTGAGTCATAAGAGCCAACATCAAAATTGATTAAAATTCTGAAATTTTTGAGCATTAATGAAGATATTCTAAAAGATGATTAAAAAAAGGAAAAGATCTATGATTATAAAACATAAAATGGCAGTATGTTACAAAACTGCGTGTATATATTAAGAGTCAAAATTTCAAGTGCGACATTCAAAATAAAATAACGACTATTGAGAACAGATATTACTGAAAACAGACAATAACAATAAAATGTTGGACAACACTCCCACCTTCAGGAAAAAATGCATTCACATGAATAACGTATGATAAATTAAGTTTGAGATCATATTATATTATTTTGCCATTTCAATTACATGTAGTTTAAATTTCTGTTAGACGTACGCTTGAATAGTAGTTAGTAGATCCGTTATTTAATCTTTCACTATTAATTCACTATAATAAAATCTCTCACTCTTAATCTTTCTGTTTCTCGTATATATATATATATATATATATATAAATATATATATATATATATATATATATATATACATATATATATATATATGTGAGAGAGAGAGAGAGAGAGAGAGAGAGAGAGAGAGAGAGAGAGGGGGGGGGGAATAGAAAATAATGCTCTCATTAGATATATCGTCATGTCTCTAAATTCCAAATAATGAATTTAAAAAAATATATTATATGAGAAATTTAGAGAGAGAGAGAGAGAGAGAGAGAGAGAGAGAGAGAGAGAGAGACCCATAAACCCCGACCTCCCGAAAATGAATAAAAAATATGAAATATCAATTGCATAGAAAGTAATTAAATCACATTTAACAAACTGCAATGAAATATATTTTTAAATTACATCGACCAACCACTTATTGACAACATAAAGAAATTAGGGGCTCATAGCATTATAAAATCGATATGAATAATGCCATTAATGTAAACGTTCTGGGTAAATGAATAAACTAGTTTAAAAAACATCTGCAATCATTATGATGATATCAATTATGATGGAGTCATGTTAATTATATGCGTTTGGTCTGTAAAAGAGAGAGAGAGAGAGAGAGAGAGAGAGAGAGAGAGAGAGAGAGAGAGAGAGAATCCTTCACGGTAATTAATATGCAAATTATTTAGTCTATATTTTTTTCAGGATCCAAAAATAAAACAGCTAGTCTTTCTTTGATTGAATAAGATGAAAACTGATTTTCTATTGGTCAAGAGTTCTAATTAGTTACTGTTCAGTTGAAAATCGATTCAATTTGAAGAGTGATGATATTGCCAGAGGGTTATCAGTAAGCAAATCAGGGATGTGGTTGCTAGCCCTTCTCCTTAATATTGCTATATATATCGTCAAGGACTGTTTAAAACAGATCACTAGTGTTTGGTTTTTGAGTATCCTGGAAGTATCAAGAATTAGTTAGACTACCAAATAAATAAGAAAATATATAGTAAATTAAGGTTTGAGCATCATTGAAGTATAAACAATTAGTTAGACTAACAAAACAAAACAGAAAATATATAGAAAATTATGGTTTTAGTATCCTTTATGTATCAAGAATTAGTTAGGCTACCAAACAAATCAGAAAATATATAGTAAATTATGGTTTGAGTATCCTTAAGTATCAAGAATTAGTTAGACTACCCAAACAAAAAACAAAATATATAGTAAGTTATGGTTTGAGTATCCTTAAGTATCAAGAATTAGTTAGACTACCCAAACAAAACAGAAAATATATGATGAATAATGGTTTTAGTATCCTTGAAGTATCAAGAATTAGTGGGACTACCCAAACAAAACAGAAAATATCTATAGTAAATTATGGTTTGAGTATCTTTTAAGTATCAAGAATTAGTTAGACTACCCAAACAAAACAGAAAATATTAATGAATCATGGTTTGAGTATCCTTGAAGTATTAAGAATTAGTTAGACTACCCAAACAAAACAGAATAAATATAAAAAATTATAGTTTGAGTATCCAGGAAGTATCAAGAATTACTTAGGCTATCCAAACAAAACCGAAAATATATAATAAAGTGTTGTTTGAGTATCCTGGAAGTATCAAGAATTACTTAGGCTATCCAAACAAAACCGAAAATATATAATGAATTGTGGTTTGAGTATCCTTGAAGTATCAAGAATTGGTTAGACTACCCAAACAAAAAGAAAATGTATAGTAAATTATGGTTTGCGTATTCATGAATTATCAGGAGTTAGACTACCTAAACAAAACTGAAAATATCTAATAAATCATGATTCGAATATCCTTGAAGTATCAAGAATTAGTTAGACTACCCAAACAAAACTAAAAATATATTGTAAATTATGCTTTGAATAGTCTTCAAGTATCAAGAATTAGTTAGACTACCCAAATAAAACAGAATGTTTATAGTAGATTATGGTTTAAGTATCCTTGAAGTATCAATAATTAGTTAGAGTACCCAAACATAACAGAAACAATATATTAAATTATGGTTTGAGTATCCTTGAAGTATCAAGAATTAGTGAGATTGCCCAAACAAAGCAGAAAATATATTGTAAATTATGGTTTGAGTATCTTTTAAGTATCAAGAATTAGTGAGATTGCCCAGACAAAGCAGAAAATATATTGTAAATTATGGTTTGAGTATCCTTGAAGTATCAAGAATTAGTGAGATTGCCCAAACAGAACACAAAATATATAGTAAATTATGGTTGGAGTATCCTTGAAGTATCAAGAATTTGTTAGACTACCAAAGGAAAACAGAAAATAGATAGTAATTTATGATAACATAAAATAGGAAGTATTGTAAATAGTTTTGATTGAGAAATTGATGTCTCAAAACTTGACTGATTTACAGCAAGTGACTATTATTTGGTTAAAATAACTGTGAATGTATATCGGTGAGGAATGCACAGTATTCATATTTGCTTGTTATTAAAAGAAACATGAAAGATGATTATCATGTTAGATTAAGTATGTTCACTCTAAATCTTGAAATTATTAAACAAAAAATCATGTTAACTACATAATACTCGTTTATGTTTACAAATACACACAAGTGAGAGTAGAGTCATTCGAAAAAGGTGAAGAATTCTGGAAACGTTTGTCTGGTCCGTGAACTGCCTACAGAGAACAGCTCATCAGTCCAATCAACTGTTAATTGACATATGGTATTTTCTGAGGTCAAAGGAAATGGCCTGGGTTATATACTTTGTTTATTAGAATGCACATTTGGTAGACATGTATACAAAAAACACACCATATATATATATATATATATATATATATATAGTAGTGCCATGACCTCTGTACCATGGTCTTAAACTGCCTTTGGTAATAGTTCTCTTCCAAGAGGGTACACTCCGGCCCACTACTTCCTTTCTTCAATGGGCTATTTTCCTTGTCAGAGCTCTTGGGCTTATAACTTTCTGCTTTTCCTTGTAGGGTTCTATCTATGTTTACTTCTGTTACATATGTACTGTATATTCTATAAGAAATTTTCTAACAATAGTTCTTATTTGCTACCATAACAATCTTCACAAATTATATCCTTATTTTATCCTTCACTCTTAACAAGTCGTCAAGACAATGTAACAGAACATGAAGGTATAATATAACCTTGGCAAAGGATTTTCAATTCCATAACACGCAGAAATAGTCGCAGGTTTATACGTTACTTTTTGGCTTTTAAAACAAAAGTCGGTCAGCATTATACGATGTCACTTGAGATACTTATTCTGGTAAAACTTTGTTAATGCAACATTTTGTAGTTTTCTTTATGTTGCTGCTGGTGGTATGTATTTTGATACAATACCTAGCTATTGTTTATTTTACAATACTTAACGCCTACATATAGCTATGATGAATGTACCACAAATAGAAATATTTATAACACCTTTCACATAGAAAATAGTGGATTGAAAATGAAACCCATACGTTCTTTATAATTCGTAGTTGCTGACATCAGCAACAAAAAGAAAATTCAAACCACTTCCTTTTTCATTTTAGGAATTTGATTACATCTTTTCTGTCTCATCAATCTATTATGGGATTTTCTTCCACTTCGTATATCTAATAAATCTGGACGTGGAAATAATTTTAGAGTATATGCAGCTTCAAAAGATGACAGCCTTAGTTAATTGGGAATTTCCTCACCAGCCAAAACCTGGAATGGAGAATTATAATTGCACCTCGGCGCATAAATGAGAACTTGGAATATCTCTAATCCAAAGTCAGGGAATGAATCCTTCATCTCCCTGTTTAATTTTCGTTACAGCTCGACTTCATCTTGAAGAATGTTCTATTCGTTGGCGACATAAATAATTATTTTCTACTTATATTTTGATACGTTAAACCTTGTACAGCCAGTTCCCATAAAATTATATTTCTTTTTTATTCTTTTTTATTCTATAATATTTATATTCAGGGTATAATGAATTAGAATATATATGTTATAAAAGTGTTGATAACAAAGCTATATGCTCTGTAAAAATTAGAATCATTTAATTCTTTATGAAATAAAATTTCTTACCACTCATAAGGAAAGAGCAAATTCCTAGAATAATAATTCTTATATGATTTCTGCCATGAGATGACAAATTTATATATTGGTAATTAGTAATTAAAAATACGTGAATTGTAATTAACAATAAATCTAAATTGCATCTCAAGTATCAAGGTAGTATTATATTGGTATTTGATTTTTTTTTCTTTTTATCTATGAAAGATTATAGCTAATATTCAAAGTTTAACTTATTCTCGACAAAGTTTTTTATATTGCACGTACTCATTTTGGATCGGCTTCTGAAATTGTGATGAAACTCATTGTTGCTAGATTTATATAAGCCTAGACTAAACATTTTAACAATGATAATAGTATAAACTAGAAGAGCATTCTGAGAGTGCAGACCTCCACCACGGCAGCCTATTACTCGAAACCAGCTTGCCTTTCCCAGAATCCGTTTAGACCGTAGGCGTATATGAAGTCTGTATGACAACCATATGCGAACTTATGGTTAAGGTTAGGGTTTATTTGGTCGTCATTTTGCTCGACCTTGACCTTTGACCTAAGACTTTCAAAACTGAATCACTTTCACGTCTCAACATAAAAATTAGTCTCTGAAAGTTTCACTACTCATTGGGTTAAAATGTTGCTAAGAAATTGTTAACAAACAAACGAAAAGACAAATGGACAAACGTGCAAATAGACAAACAGGGGCGAAAACATAAACTCCTCTTAAATTCGTTGGCTGAGGTAATAACAACAATGATAACAACAATAATACCATCTAGAAGTGAATGCTATATTCAATATAAAAAAAAAACAGCAAAAAAAAATCTGGCAATGATATTCAAAAAGAATAACAACACCGTTTCAAACGTGGCTGGTTTAAAGTAGTCCTGGATATGTAGTGACTGATAGAATTCTGTTCAATATCTCTGAATAAAAGGGTTGAAACTTACATATTTTTCTTTCCAATAACAATTAATTCTTAAATCATTATAATGATATTCACAGCAAGCGGTGTTTTAATCAGTATCCTATGTATTTTTATAGATGAGTTATACTAATTTTCAGTATTTATGTATATCTTCAAAGAATGGGAAAAGAAGTAAAGAAAAACGAAGGATATAAATCATTGGTAGCGTTAGCCACACATTTTAATAAATTAAATAAAACTGTGATATACGGTCCTTGTCTTTGATAAACAAAGTTCCTCAAAATATTGGCTCTATCTTTCAAAAATAGGTATTTTCAAAAAAGAAAATAGTAAAATTCTACCAAATCAAGAAAACTATTGAGGCTGCTATAGGTGATTAAAAATTTGATATAAAGTATTTTTTCCTATTACTTTTTTTTCCTTTTTTTTGCAGAGAAATTCGTGTTAATTTTTTACTTAATTAATATATTTTGCATTGAGCAAAGAAAATCTAAAAGATTTATCTGGCCTTTAAAACCTTCATATAATTCTTTTGTGTGTTTATATGTGTTTGTATGTCTGTGTGTGTATCTATAAAAGATTTAGTATCCAGTATCAAGACATAAATAAACTACATGAATATTCTAAAATACTTCAGATTTTCTAAATAAGTTATAGACTAGGAAAATCGTCTTATTTATTTATTTATGATTTTTTATTCATTTACTGAATGTCTATTTAATTTATCAATTTATTTCAACACAGTATAGTTCAATGGGACAATAATACTTCCCTGGTACAACCTGCAACCTTAATTGACATATAGTTTCATAAATATTTCCTTTTATTTTGTTTATTTACGTTTCCCTTCTAAAGATAAAATAATAATTAGATTCCTGGATTATAAAACGAAATTGAAGTTTGTGGAAAAGCATTTGACACTCGCACATAAGCGTGACTTTCATTTCGACCAACTGACATGTGCAATCATTACTGCTCTCTTACAGCTGTGTCATGACGATGTGGATTCCTTGGATATTCATTTTCATAAAAGGTACGATCACTCAGGAATAGGTGCCGGGCAGAGCTCTGCTTACAAAAGGAATTCTCGCTTTAACCTATGTTTTATCTAATTCACACACGTGTAAAACAGTTAAAGAATTCAACATTTTTACAGTGATATTTCTAGCCTTTAGATATATGTCAAAACATTTTGAAATATAATTTCCTCTCTTTTCTCTTGCTTTATAATACATCGAACATAATCATGATATAGATTAAAAGCATCGTTAAAAGTCTTGATAAATCAAGTTTTTTTTTATTTTAAATTCTTATTCACTTGTTTTCATAATCTTCTTGTATATATAAATAGATATAAATTTTTACGATTCAGAGGGAAAACGCTGCTTAGCAGTATTGATTCCAAGAAAAAAAAGAGAAATTTTTTTTTTTTTGTTTTTTGTTATGCAATCAAAATTATTCTGGAATTAAGTTGTTATACATAAGTTCAATTACAATGAATAATAAATAACTTGATATGCGGAATATCAGAAGTTAATATACACCCAGTTAAATATGCGCACCTTGATCACAAATAAAATACGAGTTAAGCAAAGAATATAAAGAAACACTCATCATACATAAATCACTACTCTTTTATTTTTATTAAAATAAGACTAACACTATAAGAAAAAATTCGCTTAATGAACGGCTTATGGGGACTCATAAGACGTTAAAGCCTGTTTATTATGATTTTTTTTCCCGGGTAACGTATATAAAATTCATTGCAAAAAAGTACTATGTACCAACCGTATGTCACACGATCGTACATAGTAACGACATTTAATTTTGTGTATATATTATGCTTGTATCTTCGCTCTCCCCTCGCACTAACATTGAACCTGAAATAACGTGTCTGTTTTTCTCACCGTTAACTGTTAACTGGTGCGGTGTCGGTTGAACAGGAAATTTCCGGTTGCATTGAGTTTTTGTATATAAAGGCGAGTGTTCTGTAATAAAGTTACTCAGTTGCTATCATCTTGCCTTTGAGTCACAACCTTCTCTCGGCTCATTACATTGGTGACCCCGGAAGTCGACTGGCTCCTCCCGCCTTCCACCACCCCCTCGCCTCTCCATCGTTGGTACTATGGCGGACTCCCCAGAAGTTGCCGCTGCCCCATTGAAACTTTCGTCAGTCGCCAGCGGTGAGGCGTTTGCTTGGTTTCAGCGCTCAGAAGTCCAGTTTCGCATCAAGGGCAGGACTCGCTCAACCACCAAAGCATATTATGTTCTCGCGGTGATACCCGAGGACACCTTCCCGGAAATATCCGACTGGCTTTGTGAACAAGGAGACACCCCAATAGCGTAGGACGCCCTCAAAACATACCTTCTACAGCAGTACTTGCCATCGCCAGCCTCACGTATAGCAAAGCTTTTTCAGCTCTCTCAACAACCACTGGGGGACCAAAGGGCTTCACTCGCCCTCAGGGAAATAACCAGTATCGCTTGCCTGCAACCTGCCGCAGACGGCTCTCCTCATGAGGTGAACCTACTTCGTGCCCTTTGGATACGCCGTTTACCCGAACCTGTACGCGCTGACATACCCGATGTCGATAGTTTACCCATAAAGGACTTGATGACCAAACCCGCCGCCCTTATGGAGGGCCACTTTAAGACCTCCATCAACGCCTCCACTCCTGACGAAGAGGACACCTATTCAACGTCAACCAAAGCTATCGTGAATGCCGTAGGATATACACGCCTACCCCGTGACGTGCTGAAGCGGTGACACCCACCACCCACCACTCACTCGCGCTCCAACCAACAACTTCTAAAGCCACTTACTACCTCCCATCCGCTGCAGTTTTGCTACTACCACAACAGACTCGGGGCAACCGCGAAGAAATGTGCCAAGGATTGTCAGTGTAAGTAGGCCAACGCTCGTGGCGGTGGCCTCTCGCGTTTCTAATTGTTCTTTGATGGAATGTGTTGATTGATGTAAACTTTCTTTATAAGTCTCTTTATCACCTGGATCTTCTTTGAAATTTCTTCTATTATTTTGCTGATGTTTTCCGTATACTTTCTCCAGTTTGTTGGATCATATTGTTTCAATATGTCTGTGAATATTTTTCCGTCACACTGGTTGGAGTTACTAGCGACCTCTGTTACCAGATGGTCTAGTATTGTTTCGTCAACTCATGGAATTTACTTTTGCTGATTGCAGCAAGGTCCCTCCCAGCTTTGCCTGTGCTATAGAGTGCCATCTTGATCAGATTCTTAATAATTCACAAGATAACTATCCTATGCTGACGTTTTATCCCACTTTTCTGACCTCAAACTAATCCCCGACTATTCACGAAAACTTGTAGCTATATTGCACTTGATATCCTTTTGTTATCCGCGCTAAATCAGATTATTTATCGGGTCACACAAGTGTACTCACTCACTGGCATACAGAAACACGAGAGAGAGAGAGAGAGAGAGAGAGAGAGAGAGAGAGAGAGAGAGAGAGAGAGAGGCCTGTTTTATCTCATATTAACCAAAGTAACTAAATGTATTTTCAGTAAAGGATTATTTTCTCATTATGAGAGACTTTTTCCGCATCCTTTTAATATGGTTCCTTATTTCAGAGAATAGAGATCAGTCGCCTTCGGTGTCATTGTAATGAAGGGCTCTCGTGGAGATAAGGCAGAAGATATTTTGGGATGATAAAATATAGATTTTTTGGGGGGGGGAAGAGAGTTGTTGAAAGGGGCCCTATGGTTCAGTGAAAAAAGACGAAAGATCTATAAGATACAGATGAGCATCAAGTGCGTGTGTCAATCGGAAAAGGGGAAATGGGGAGGTAAGAAGGAATGAGGAAAATGGAGGAAGAGGATTGAGAGTGGAAGGGACCGAACCAGGCATCGAAGTATGAGAGGAAGAATTATTATTATTTTCGATATATTGGCAGATGAGTAAATGTAAGAAATAGGAAAGAAATTGTGCTTTATGAGTAGCAAAATAGAATTACCTGTGAAAGTAACCTTTAAATTGAAGGGATAAATTGAGATGAACCGTAAGAAAGAAAGATTGGATTAGAAATATAATGGATTAATATGTTGATACAGAAATGGACAATTCTTATACCAAATAGGTATAAAGAGAAATGTCCTTATTAAAGCAACTACACCCATCAGCAATTCATGCTGCGAGTATTAACTATATTTGCATTCAATCTTTACAGGTTCAAGTTCTTATTTTTTATCAGATAAACAAATGGATATGTTTACCCTTATGGGAATACGATAAATTTGTAAAACTATCGATACTTTATTTTGACATTCTTATAGTTACAAGGATTTCATCTAATTGTAATTTTCCTAGAAATTACTGTTTGATCAATCTTTATTTTTCTCAAATTTCAAAGATGAAATTATTGGTAGTTACTTTCTTAGCCACGCCTGATGTCTATATATCTTGTTTACTTTTTACGGAACGGTAATAGCTCAAGGGATTCAGGAGCTATGTATTTTGGAATAGTAACAAAGATTATAATATCATTCATGATGCTTTATCATAGAAAAGGATAAATTAACACCCAGTTGGTGACCTACTGTATATATTAGTTGATACAAATAGTGATATTACTGAAATAACAACAAATACTGTAATAGGTATCTAACCTTCGGAGATTCATTATACAAACTGATCTTCGTTTTATTGGTACATATATGTGAATGCATTACCATTCACTAAGAATAATAGAGCATTGATGAAGTAAAAATATATTTTCAACAAGTACAGTGTGTATAAATAAGGAATATCTTAAAGTGAAATAATTAAGTTTACGACCACATGGAACATAAGAAAAAAAATACATAGACATACACACACACACACACACACAAACACACACGTCTTCATTAGTGTATCTAACGACATATCTTCAAGAGTCGTATCTAGATTCCCAGAATTGTTAAATGTCAAAATCTAGGAATCAAAAACAATTTTCCTACTCATTCAAAGGACACTTTTAAGCGAATGATATCACATTATGAACCAATTCAAACAATGTTTTTCAAAAGTCAATGACCTCTAATTCGGGAAGGGTTTTATTTTTTGTTGGTGTTTATTAATTTCAAAGGATAGATGATGTGTAATCAACTCAAGAATAATCTTAAAATTATGACTCTGAAAATGGAAGTGAAAAACAATCTTTCTAACACACATGGGTTCAATGTTAAGGTAAGATAACGTTTTCTAATAATAAAAACAGAATCTAACTTACAAAAATTATTGCAACGTGTTTCATTGATTTGGTTTTCTTTACATTAAAAGAGTATATTAACGCTCTCTATAAACACTCCTTGTCCTTTCATTATTGTTTATGGTTGGAATGTAAGCATTAATTAACTTCTTTAGGAAATCCTCACAGTGATATCCAACAACGAAATATAAAGATTATATTAATGCTTTCTTTAACACTCTTTGTCCTTTCATTATTGTTTATGGTTGGAATGTAAGTATTCATTATATTTTCTAGAAAATCCTCACAGTGGTATCCAACAACAAAAGCTTCTCAATAAAGTTCCTCCACTGTCTTATTTAACCCTAGTCCCTACTTCATCTTCGTCCTACCGTCAGAGAGTATATTAATGCTTTCTTTAACACTCTTTGTCCTTTCATTATTGTTTATGGTTGAGATGTAAGTATTCATTATCTTTTCTAGAAAATCCTCACAGTGATATCCAACAACGAAAGAGTCTCAATAAAAAGTTCCTACCTCATTTTCGTCCTGCCGTCAAAGAGTGCAGAGGCAAGGACGTTTTGTAGTTTCCTCGAAGAATGTTCATGAAAATTCTTCTCGCGTCGGAACCTTCAATTCTCCTTTCCGGCGTTCCTCGCTCTCACAGCAAGATTTTTGTTTCTTTCTTCACAAATGAAATATTGACTTTATTGCCAGGAAAATCTTATACAATCTTGGAAGCTTATTGTTATAAATAAACGCTGCGTGTGATTAATGTAAAAGTTTAAAATGTATAAATGAATATGGTGATTATAATTACACTGTAAAAAAAAATTGCCTTAAAAACCGTAAAAACCCTGGAATATATGTTGCCAGGCATTTACCGTTTAAAAAAAGATATATTGACGCAAAGGAGAGACATTACGACCACCATACTGTAAAATATAATAACAAAGAAGGGTGAAATTACAATCGCTTGTATTTTAGTGAAATGCGGCTGATAACCGCATGTTTTTACAGAGAATTTCCTATTAAAATTACGGTTTTTTTTTTTAACAGTGTATCGTGTACATATTATTTTCTTATTGAATCTCTTTATTAAAGAACGATATCAACAATTCATAATAGGAAGACTGTACAATATTCTGTTTATTATCTCATAGCTATAGTTTCACTGGTATGTGGGCGTGAGTATGAGTGAATGAATGCCTTTGTGTTTGTGAGTGTATCAAACTTATTAATCTAAACTGATTTCTAGGTTTCTTTTTTAGATCATTTGTGTTTTTTTCTGTATATAATGACAGAAAGAATATTAAAGATGTACAATAAGCGTCCTAGGTTCCATATTTTGTTGCTTTTTATTCAAGATATCTTTCATTCATTCATGCAACAATTTACTGCTATGCAGGTAATTATTCCTAGAGTTTATAATTATGGTTCAAACTTTTAAGGTAATTTCCTTATTTGAGGTAATTTTCATGGTTATAAGGTAATAATAAGGTAATTTCGGTTTTGCTAGCTTAAAATTTAAGGAAATTGAAAAAAGGTTTTAAGGTAATCTAAGATTAAAA
>NC_090726.1:1220317-1224057 GCF_036898095.1 Palaemon carinicauda
ACTGAACTTTACAGTATTATACAGACTACTGTAATATGATAAAGTAAAATATTTGTAATAACCTATTTTATATGAAATGGGGCTATTTTTTTTGTTTAAAATTTACATTTACATACGTAAAACAACTCTCTCTCTCTCTCTCTCTCTCTCTCTCTCTCTCTCTCTCTCTCTCTCTCTCTCTCTCTCTTTCTCTCTCTCTCTCTCTCTCTCTCTCTCTCTCTCTCTCTCTCTCTCTCTCTCTCTCTCTCTCTCTCTCTCTCTCTTTCGTAAATTGTTTTCCTGCTTTGCTACGTATGTATGATTTTATATAGATACGGTAAATAATATTTGTAATAACATAGTTTCTAAAAGCTTTTGCTGTAATATCATTATTTATCACTTTCATCATGCGCGTTAAATGCCTTCGTTTGTTTACTGAGCGTAATTTATGACGCCGTCGTTTCAGGCGGCGTCATAAAGAAAAACATTTCATTTGGAAGTCCTAAGAAAAATTAAGTAAAACATTGATAATAACAAAATCAACATACTGTACTCAATAATCAATATAATCGATGCAAAAACTAACCTATACACTGATGTGTAAATGCGTTTGTTTCTTCATTATGATCAGAGATAAACGTAAACAAAACATTGGTTGCCATTTTTTATCGTGCTTTTTGGCGTGTTTAAGAAACGCATGATATAAAATCGCCTTTAATATTTGTGCCTGTTTTAGTTTAGGGTACTGTAGTACATGCATTAAGTGTTCTGTACATTAAAGGGTAGTTTGTTAACAGAACTACGTACAAGGGAAGGTTTTAAAAGTCTGAATATACATGTTAAATAAATACGTAAATATGGTGTCACTACTTCGCGGATTTTCACCTATCCCGGTCGAGTCTGGAACCTATCTACCGCGATAAACGAGGGCTCACTGTATCAACTATTATCACCGTTTTCTGCCAGCCATTGCCGCCACTCTTGCTCCCTCTACGCCACCCTCAAGGGCAAGCCAAAGGACCTGATGTGGGGTCCCCTTCAAGAAGCAGCCTTCCGCAATGCAAAGAAGGCCCTATCAACTGCTGCGGCTCTCACTTTTCCTATCCCACATGCCCCTCTCCTTCTCTCCACCGATGCCAGCGACGTCGCTATTGGTGCAGTACTCGAGCAGGTGGTCAACGGCTCACCCCGCCCATTGGCCTTCTTCAGCAGAAAACTGTCCAAGGCAGAATCGGGTTATTCTACCTTCGATCGCAAATTGCTGGTGGTGCACTTGGCTGTCCGTCACATTCGCCATTTCTTAGAAGGTACGCCCTTCGTCATTCGCACAGACCACATGCCTCTGGTGCACGCCTTCACTCGACAGTCTGACGCCTGGTCCGCCCGTCAATGCCGACATCTCTCCGCCGTGGCTGAATACAATTACACCCTTCAATACGTCCCTGGGAAAATGAATCCTGTTGCCGATGCCCTGTCAAAAAACACGTTGGCTGCCGTTCAACTGGGATTGGATTATAATGCCCTGGCTAAAGCCCAACGACAGGATCCAGAAAGTCAAGAATGTAGGACATCCTGCACGTCCATTCTTCCCCCTTAAGGACTCCAACACCACCCTCCTCTGTGACGTCAGTACTGGTAGACCGCGACCTTGGATCCCTGCTCCCATGCGCCGGCAGGTGTTTTATTCACGGCCTTTCACATCCCTCGTGCCATTCTACTGCACAGCTGCTGAAGATGAAATTCATTTGGCACGGCATTTCTAAGGATGCTAAGGATTAGGTCCGCGCCTGTACTTCTTGCCAAACTTTCAAAGTACATCGTCACACGGATTCCGGAGTGGGCACCTTTCCTCAACCTCAGCGTCGATTGGCACACATTCACGTCAACGTTGTAGGCCCCCTACCCACATCACAAGGACATCATTACCTGTTCACCATCATCGACCGCTCCACTCGTTGGCCTGAAGCCATTCCCATGGAAACTGCAACGTCCGCCTCATGTACATCTGCCCTACTCTCTGGATCGATTGCAAGATTTTGTATTCCTGAGCATATTACTTCTGACAGGGGATCCACTTTCACCTCTCAATTGTGGACATCATTAGCGAATCTCCTGGGCATCACCCTACATCAGACAACGGCCTACAACCCCGCTGCCAATGGAATGGTTGAACGTTTTCATCACACCCTCAAAGCAGCTTTGATGTCCCGCTGCAAGGATTCCAACTGATTTACTCAGCTTCCCTGGGTCCTCCTGGGACTAAGGACCACTCCTAAAGACGCCCTCGACGTCTCGGCAGCTGAAATGGTGTATGGCGAATTTTTTCCTTCTACAACATCCTCCGACGATCTCCACCGCATACGTCACGTCGTGGGAAAATTTACTCCATGCCGCCAGACTTACAAGCCCCTAGCAAAGCATCACATACCAACAGACTTGCACTCTGCAACGCACGTCTTCCTGCGCAACGCCACTAGCAAGCCACCGCTAACGCCCCCTTACACGGGCCCTTTCCTTGTGATCCGACGCAGTCTGAAAGCATTCCTACTAAACATTCGTGGCAAAGAAGACTGGGTCTCCATTGATCGTCTAAAACCTGCTTATCTTCTGCCAGATGACCTGCCTACAGTTCGCCTCTCTAGATCAGGGCGCCCTATTTAACATGTACAGTATGTCATTTTTAGGGGGGGGAGCCATGTACCAACCGTGTGTCACATGATCGTACATAATTCATTTTGTATATATTATGCTTGTATCTTCGCTCATCCCTCGCACTAAAAAGAACCAGAATAAACATGTGTGCGTTTCTCCTATGTAACATTGTCTGTTTCTCGAACATGTATTTTCCTGTTGCCTTGAGGTTTCGTATATAAAGGAGAGTGTTCTATAATAAATCAACTCAGTTGCTTTCACACTGCCTTTGAGTTCACAACCTTCTCTCGGCCCGTCACAGTATGTTCGCTCTTTCCTCGCACTAAAAAGAACCTGAAAAAACATGTTGTTTTCTCCTCTGTAACATTGTCTGTTTTTTTAACATGAAAATTCTTGTTGCCTTGAACTTTCGTATAGAAAGGAGAGTGTTCTATAATAAAGTCACTCAGTTGTTTTCAACTTGCCTTTGAGTCATAACCTTCTCTTGGCCCGTCACAAATTGTTCAAATGTTATTGACAAGAATTATATTGCAAGTGTTACATCAAGGTACCATGATTGGGGCAGATTTTCAGGGATTAGACTCTGGAAATAGCTTTAGAATAAACAGAAGTTTTAATCGTAATTAGCGGACCTCATAATGTGTTGTAGATTCACGTGTGCGATTTAAAAAAGCTAGTCTGTATCCATACAGGAGGTAATTTCATAACTGCAATCTCATTAACTTTTCACCTATGCAATTACACAATTTTTGTAGTGTTTCAGCAAATAATTCTGTATGCAAAATATATAAGAGAAATTTTTTTTACAACTGATAGGAAAAATAGCTGAATACTAAGAAAATGTGATTTTTAATAATCATTGGCCTATTTGCGAAAAAAGAGATAGCAAGTAAGAGGTCAAATAACAAGAATAGAATGATGAAAATAACCACAGTTCACAATAATACTTAATGAATAAAATGATAACCAATATCAAATTCTAGCATTAACTCACATGTTGCTATTTGTTTACATGATTATATTCCCTTTTCTAAAATAAAAAGATATCCAATAGTTACCTCAGATGCATTGGCATAATATTTCTTAAAGATATAAAAAAATCATGTTCT
>NC_090726.1:1227057-1229557 GCF_036898095.1 Palaemon carinicauda
GCTGGTCTGGAGCCTCAGCAGACGCCAGACGGCAAAACGTGACGGCCCACAGTCTATGAGTGTCAGGTAGTGCTGGCCCCCATAATGAGTAATGTCCATCCCTAGTCTTTGCCACACTTTCTCCATGCTCAGTCGTCCTTTTCGCCACTGACATATCTCACAATTGGCGACGACGGCCTGAACCTGCTACCTGGTAACTGTAGGATTTACTCTCTTCACAAAATACAGTGTACGCTTGACGCCTGGATGACCCGCTGTGATCTTGTCGGTGTCAGTTGCACTGGTGCTGGCGGCACACACATGTTCATCCTCGGAGTGGGATGTGGGAGGTTTCAACCAGCGCTGAGGCATGCGCGTCAAGCTGTCTGCTTTTATTGTTGATAGACGGTTATGAGAGATACGGACAGCCGGAGGCCCGCATTCCTCTATCAAGGAGAGAACTATCCTAATTCGCCTTCGAATGAGCATCTCGCTTGCCGCCTTTGTCTTAAGTCTACCTTTCCCCAAGATGGCATCTGAGATCCAACAATGTCCTGTTAACGAGTCCGTGATCACTTCCACTTCCTTGACCCCCCGCAGGGCCAACGCGAGGTTTGGTCCTTTTATAACAGCGTTTAACTCTGCCATGTTTATGTGGCACGAATCATCCTTTTGTAGCCAACAAACATCTTCAACAATGCTCCATTGAAATCCACCGTGACACCGAGTTGTGCTATGGAGCTGGCGTCCACCCAATAGCTTGGCTTCACTACTGCTGGCACTCCATCAGCCTCTTACGGGGTCACTTTCTCTGACTTTTTCAACAACTTCCTCCAGAGGTGCTCTTATTTCTCCACCTTTGATGACATCGTCCCATCCCTGTGTTACTTCATTGGCTCTGCTCTTGACAAGATCTGTTGCCACGCGCAGCCAACCAAATACAGGGTAGTGACCCCACCAGCTTGCCACAGTAGGAAAAAATAGACCTTCGCGTAAGCTCCATAGGTACTTCCATCACCTCGTTATCTCTTCTCCAGAACAGTCCTCCATGCTCCCCCCAGACCCTTAGTCCTAGCACTCGTGCCCCATCAACAAGACGTTTGGGGCGGTTTACTCGTTAGCCCGTAGCTCTCCAGATAAGCTTCCATGTGGGTGGCCTTAACAAGATCTTCATTGACAGAAATGTCATCAATGTAGGCTGATGTTCCTCTCTTCACAACTGGGTCTTGAGCGAGGGACACAGTTGAAGACTGCCCTCATTATTAATGGGGCCACGTTAAGACCAAAACCCAACCGAGTCAGGCAGTACCTTTGGCCCTTGAAGCAAACTGTCTGATAAGGCCACAAGGACGGGTGAATTCTAATTTGCAGGTAAGCCTTGGCAAGGTCTATCACAGATGTATTCACTCCTTACCTCCTCCACTCCCTCAGCCTTTCCGTACATATGTCACTTTCTGCGGTGAAGGCTTCGATGTGGGTGTTTAGTTTCCTAAAGTCCATCACAGGGCGCACCTTCCCTTTGTTGTGCTGCATATCTGCCATGGGTGGAATCAGGCCTTTATCTTTACCATACTTGGTCCTCATCATACGGCACTAACCATCCATCTTTTTATCCATGCCTGGAGTTCCTCTTCATACAGATGCCTCTTGAGGAACGGGGTAGGTTTCAACTTTATTCTGTAAAACATTCAGCTCCTTGTTATCAGCCCACTTCCAAACTGCCAGTCCAGCAGTTAGTTTCAGGATCGTAAGTGGCACTGAAGTCATGCTCATCAACTCTCAACACGGGTGCCGACTGAGGCACACAACACAGACTCGTTAATAAAACTTACTTCACCGTGCGCATCAACTGTGACTCCTCCGAGCGGTTTTATACTGTCCATACCAAGGATGAACGTGTAGCCCCAAGGGCTTCATGGCAGTTACACACACACGTACATCAGCAGGAGTCCCCGCTGCTCAGCTGAAGGCCCGTTCCCACACACTGGCCACACCTCCCCGCTCACAGTAACCATGCTTACGCTGTCTTTTTGCCCACGTACTGCAGCAGGAGACGTGAGCAATGCTCCTGGAGCACCCAGTATCCACCAACACACGACACGACACGCCCCCCAACACTTATCACAGCACATGGTAGCGCCACCTTCACTGACGGGCGTGAGAGGAGGCTGGCGCTGATGCCCCCTCTCCGCGCTCGTTTCCCGAACAAGCGGATTCAAAGTTGCCCGGATCACCACAACGATAGCACCTTACTTGCAACGGGGAAGTCTCAATCCCCTGACTCCTGTCTCCTCACTTCATCCATTACCTCGGTAGCAAGCCAAACAGTACCTGGCGACATGATTTGACCACCACACACAAAACATCGTTACCGCGTAACAGCCGCACACTGCTCGGTGACGGGGCGGGTTATGGCGCCCAGGCTGGTTTTCAGATGACGCCATTTGCACCGTCGTCTCTAATGACTGCCCTCGCCCGTGGTCAGTATCTGGTCCAGGTCGAGAGCTTCCATACGAGACCT
>NC_090726.1:1234557-1254557 GCF_036898095.1 Palaemon carinicauda
TGGAACTTTGGACACTTATTGTATATTTTGAATACTCTTTCTGGCATTTTATACAGAAAAAGCACAAATGACCTAAAAAAAACTATAAATCAGTTTAGATGAATAAGTTTGATACACTCTAAAACACAAAGGCATTCATTCACACATACTTATGCCCACATACCAGAAAAACTATAGCTATGAGATAACAAACAGAAAAATGTACACAGTCCTCCTAGTAGAGAATGGTTGACATCGGTCTTTAATAAAGAAAATTAATTAGAAAATAATATGTACACGATACACTGTTAAAAAACCCGTAATTTTAATAGGAAATTCTCTGTAAAAACATGTAGTTCTCTGCCGTATTTCACTAAAATTCAAGCGATTGTAATTTTACCCTTCTTTGTTATTGTATTTTACAGTATGGTGATCGTAATGTCTCTCCTTTACGTCAATATATCTGTTTTAAAACGGCAAATGCCTGGCAACATATATTCCAGGGTTTTAACGGGGTTTTTAAGGCATTTTTTTAACAGTGTAATTATAATAACCATATTCATTTATACATTCTCAACTTTTACATTGATCACATGCAGCGTTTATCTATAACAATAAGCTTCCAAGATTGCATAAGATTTTCCTGGAAATGAAGTCAATATTTCATTCGTGAAGAAAGAAACAAAAATCTTGCCGTGAGAGCGAGGAACGCCGGAAAGGAGAATTGAAGGTTCCGACGCGAGAAGAATTTTCATGAACATTCTTTGAGGAAACTACAAAACGTCCTTGCCTCTGCACTCTTTGACGGCAGGACGAAAATGAAGTAGGGGATTTTTATTGAGAATCTTTCGTTGTTGGATATCACTGTGAGGATTTCCTAGAAGAGATAATGAACACTTACATTCCAACCATAAACAATAATGAAAGGACAAAGAGTGTCTAAGAAAACGTTAATATACTCTCTGACGGAAGGACGAAAATGAAGTAGGGGCTTTTTATTGAGAGTCTTTCGTTGTTGGATATCACTGTGAGGATTTCCTAGCAAAGATAATGAACACTTACATTCCAACCATAAACAATAATGAAAGGACAAAGAGTGTCTAAGAAAGCGTTAATATACTCTCTGACGGAAGGACGAAAATGAAGTAGGGGCTTTTTATTGAGAATCTTTCGTTGTTGGATATCACTGTGAGGATTTCCTAGAAGAGATAATGAACACTTACATTCCAACCATAAACAATAATGAAAGGACAAAGAGTGTCTAAGAAAGCGTTAATATACTCTCTGACGGAAGGACGAAAATGAAGTAGGGGCTTTTTATTGAGAATCTTTCGTTGTTGGATATCACTGTGAGGATTTCCTAGAAGAGATAATGAACACTTACATTCCAACCATAAACAATAATGAAAGGACAAAGAGTGTCTAAGAAAGCGTTAATATACTCTCTGACGGAAGGACGAAAATGAAGTAGGGGCTTTTTATTAAGAATATTTCGTTGTTGGATATCACTGTGAGGATTTCCTGGAAAAGATAATGAACACATACATTCCAACCATAAACAATAATGAAAGGACAAAGAGTGTTAAAAAAAGCGTTAATATACTCTGACGGTAGGACGAAAATGAAGTAGGGGCTAGTGTTAAATAAGACAGTGGAGGAATTTTATTGGGAATCTTTCGTTGTTGGGTATCAATGTGAGGATATCCTAGAAAAGGTAATGAAAACTCACATTCCAACCATAAATAATATTGAAAGGACAAAGAGGGTTTCTAGAATACGTTAATTTACTCTTTTAATATGTAGAAAACCAATAATGTTTCAAGTGTAGAAAAAAACAGGGGTAGAAATAAATTAAATACGTTGTAATAACTTTCGTAAATCATATTATGTAATTACCATGAGAAAAAAAAAAACTATCTCTTAGCTTAACATTGAACCCATGCGTGTTAACAAGATTATTTTTCAATTTCATTTTCAGAGAAGTTGTCATTTCATAATTATTCTATTTCAATATATGTTTACATATTTTCTATCCTTTGAAATTGATAGACACCAAGAAAAAATAAATAACCCTTTCCTGAATTAAAGGTCATCGACTTCTGAAAATCATTATGTTTGGACTGGTTCATAATACGATATCAATTGCTTAAAAGTGTCCTTTGAATGGGGAGGAAAATAGTTTTTGATTCATAGATTTTTTTTTTCTTTTTTATACCAGTAGGAGACTTTAATATCTTGGTTTTCTTATGTTCCGTGTGGTCGAAAACTTGATTATTTCGTTTTACAATATTCTTTATATATACAGTACACACCGTACTTGTTGAGAATATATCTTTACTTTATGAATACTCTATAATTTTTAATGAATGGCAAAGCAATCACATAAATGTACCAATAAAACGAAGATCAATTTGTATAATGAATTTCCGATGTTTAGATACTTATTACAGTATTTGCTATTATTTCAGTAATATTACTATTAGTATCAACAAATATATAGGTCACTGACTAATCAATTTACCTTTTTCTACGATAAAGTATCATGAATATTATTATAATTTTTGTTATTATTCCAAAATACATAGCACCTGAAACCATTAAACTATACCCGTTTAGTAAAGAGAAGAAGAAAAAAAATGACATAGGTATTATGGGTGGCTAATAAAGTCAAACTACTAATAATTTCACCTTTGAAATTCAAAAAAAACAAAAAGACTGGTCAAGCAGAAACTTCTTGGAAAATCAAATCAGATGAAATACTTGTAACTAAAAAAAAAAATCAAGATGAAGCACTGATAGTTTTAAAAATTGATCGTATTCCCATAAGGGTAGACATATCGATTTGTTCAACTAATAAAATCTTAAACCTGTAAAGACTGAATGCAAACATAGTTAATATTCTCAACGTGAATTGCAGATGCGTATACTTACTTTAAGATGGATATTTCTCTTCATACTTATTTGGTAAGCGTACTAATATATATAAGGTACATGTGACTAGAAAAACTGTCTTCGAAATCTAGATGCCTTTGGGATTGTAAGTTACGTTTGAAAAACCAATAAGATTTAAACTTTTTGATTATATTAGGTTTTTGTGCTTTTATTTCTTTTTTAAAACGATAAAAATTTCATATATGTCTAATGTAAGTATTAGAATATATGAAAAAATTAGTCTTTTTTCTTTACTTTACTAATACTAAATCTTATAATTCAATAGGGATTTTACTTTATTTTCATAAATATTTTCTTTTCTCATTTTGTCATGGTATTTCTATTATCATTAATCAGCTTTTCTAATTTCACTGTATAAATTACCTTTCTTAAGAATTGTCCATTTTCTTATCAATAAATTAATACATTATTTTTCGAATCAAATCTTTCTTTCTTACGGTTCATCTCAATTTATCCTGGTTACTTTCACAGGTAAATCTAATTTTACTACTCATAAAGCACAATTTCTTTCCTATTTCTTACATTTACTCATCTGCCAATATACCGAAAATAATGATCATTCTTCCTCTCATACTTCGATGCCTGGTTCAGACCCTTCCACTCCCAATCTTCTTCCTCCATTTTCCTCATTCCTTCTTACCTTCCCATTTCCCCTTTTCCGATTGACACTCGCACTTGATGCTCATCTGTATCTTATAGATCTTCCGTCTTTTTTCACTGAACCATAGGGGCCCTTTCACCAGCTCTCTTCCAATAAAAAAATCTACATTTTATCCTCCCAAAATATCTTCTGCCTTATCTCCACGAGAGCCCTTCATTACAATGACACCGAAGGCGACTGATCTCTATACTCTGAAATGAGGAACCATATTAAAAGGATGCGGGAATAGCCTCTCATCAGGAGAAAATAATCCTTTACTGAAAATATATTTAGTTATTTTGGTTAACATGAGATAAAATATGCCACTTCCTCTCTCTCTCTCTCTCTCTCTCTCTCTCTCTCTCTCTCTCTCTCTCTCTCTCTCTCTCTCTCTCTCTCTCTCTCTCCATGTCTTTAAAATTAATTGTTTAATCTTCATGTTAATATTTCTCCTAGAAGAGGTATCAAGAGGCGAGAAAATAATCCTGCACTGGAAATATATTTACTCACTTTGCTTATTCTATTATGATATAAATCAACTCCCTCTCTCTCTCTCTCTCTCTCTCTCTCTCTCTCTCTCTCTCTCTCTCTCTCTCTCTCTCTCTCTCTCTCTCTCTCTCTACATATCTTTATAGTTAATTAGTTAATCTCTATGCTAATATTCCTCTTTGAAGAGAAGAGGCATATCATATGGGAAGTTTTTTCCCGATATGGGTTACATAAAGTGACACGAATAGTGCGAGTGTAGAGCATATAAGGGTTCTGGTGTTTAAAGTTACCTAAATGATTGAACTATTCAGTTATTTAATCGATTGACGATTCATAAAAAGGAGACTGTATTCCGATACTGATACTGATACTGGCAGGGTTTTGTTTGGTGTTATGTGTAAACTTTGATTGCGACAAACATAGATTATATGGAAATACGACGCGCGGTTAATAATATTCGAAAATATACATATATATATATATATATATATATATATATATATATATATATATATATATATATATATATATGTATATATATACATATATATATATATATATATATATATATATATATATATATATATATATATACATATCTCTCTCTCTCTCTCTCTCTCTCTCTCTCTCTCTCTCTCTCTCTCTCTCTCTCTCTCTATATATATATATATATATATATATATATATATATATATATATATATATGTGTGTGTGTGTGTGTGTGTGTGTGTGTGTATGTGTATGCATATATATATACACACCTGTATATGGCTGAAGTTTTCACGTACTTATTCAAGCATCTCTAGTTCACTTATACAGTTTAAGGAAAAAAGGTCAACAATAGAGAGACAAAGAGTGGAAAAATAGAAATAAAAAATGATTGTTCGGCATATGGTAAAAGAAACCTTTTGTCTAATCTAAGATAATTCAAGTAGGGTAAGATCTAATAAGTTTACTCAAAGTTTTCATAAACAAGAATCAGTCACTAATTTCTGTTTATATGTCGAAAACGTCAAATATAAAAAGTCAAAAGAACGATATCTAAATAAAACCACAGATTGATTTGATAAAACGTTAATCATTGATCCTTTATCCCGGTTTTCTTGGTACCGAGGGTTGGGTCAAAATCTCTCAAATACAAAAATAAGGCATTCGACATCTGATCACTTTTTACAGAATATGATGCTGTTTGATACGATACGTTACCGATCTTTCAGTTTGTCCTTAATACTCCTTTGTAGTAATTTTTTGCAATGAATTCAATATGCGTACCCGGGAAAAAATCATAATAAACAAACTTTAAAGTCTTAAAAGTCCCTGTAAGCCTTTCATTAAGCGACTTTTTTCTTTTTTTCAGCAGCGTTAGTCCAATTTGAATAAGAATAAAAGAGTAGTGTTTTATGAATGGTGAGTGTTTCTTTATATGTTTTGCTTGGCTCGTATTTCATTTGTGTTTCAGGTACGCATATTTGACTGGGTGTATATTTCCTTCTGATAGTCTTCATATCAAGTTATTTGTTATTCATTGTAATTGAAATTATATATAACAACCTATTTCAAGAATAATTTTGATTGCATAGCAAACCAGTTTCTTTTTCCTTTTTATTTTTCTTAGAATTAACGCTGCTAACCAGTGTTTTTTTTCCCTGAAGCATAAAAATTTTCATATATTCATATAAAGAAACAAGATCATAAAAACAGGAAAATAAGAATTCAAGAATAAAAAAAGAAAAGAAAAACTAGATTTATCCAGAATTTTAACGATGCTTCTGTTATATATCATGATTATGTTCAATGTATTATAAGTTAGAGAAAAGAACGGAATTATTTTTCAAAATGTTTTGAAATATATCTAAGTGCAGGAAATATCATAGTAAAAATGGTGAATTCCTTAAATATTTTACACATGTGTGAGTTAGATAAAATATAGGTTCAAGCGAAAATTCCTTTTGAAAGAAGAGCTCTGTTCGGGACCTATTCCTGAGTGATTGTACCTTTTATGAAAATGAATTTTCATGGAATCCACATCGTCATGACAGAGCTGTGAGAGAGCAGGAATGATTGCACATATCAGTCGAAATGAAAGTCACACCTACGTGTGTGTTGAATGCTTTTCCTTAATCTTCAATTTAATTTTATAATCCATGAACCTAATTATTATTTCATCTTTAGTAGGGAAACGTAAATAGAGGAAATTTGATGAAATATTCATGAAACTACATGTCAAAGTTGCATGTAGGACCAGGGAATATTTATTGCCACCTTCAACCTGTTGGATTTTTCTATATTCTAGATATTCTTGAAACCAAATAAGTTGGTAACTGAAATATACACTAAATAAATGAATAAATAATCATAAATAATAATTAAAGTGATTTTCTAAGTTAATTACTTATTTAGAATTTCTCAGGTATTTTAGAATTTTCATGTATTTTCTTTATGGCTTGATACCGGATACTAAATCTTTTATACATACACATAAACAGGATTATATGAAGGTTTTAGAAACTATATGAATCATTTTAACAGCTCTTACTCATGAAAAATACAATGGTTAAGAGAAAAAATACACTGGACTTTCCCTGCAAAAAAAGGAAAAAAAAAAGAAAAAAAATCATGATTCACAAAAATACATGACTCTTTTTTTACATCCAGTTTATAATTACCTATCGCGGCCAAAAACGTTTCATTGTTTTGGTAGAATTTTATGATTTTCTTTATTGAACAGACCCACTTTTGAAAGATAGAGGCAATACTTTGAGATACTTTGTTTATCAAAGACAAGGAGCGTATATTGCAATTTGATTTGATTTATTTACTTGAAATATGTGTAGCTAATGCTACCACTAATTTATATCCTTCGTTTTTCTCTACATCTTTTCCCATTACTTAAGGGTATACATAAATACCGGAAATTAGAATCACTCCATCTATAAAAATACCTGAGAAGCTTATTAAAACAACGCTAGCGGTAGCAGTCATTCAGATGATTGAAAAAGTACTTATTATTAAAAAAAAATATATGTAAGATTCAAGGACTTTTATGCAGAGATACTGAACAGAATTTGATCAGCCACTACATATCCAGGACAACATTAAACCAGTGACTTTTGAAACGTTATTTGTTATTCCTATTGAATATTAATGCCAGATTTTTTTCACTGCGTTTTTTATTTATTTGAAATGTAGCATTAGGTCATGGAGGGTATTATTATTATTATTATTATTATTATTATTATTATTATTATTATTATTATTATTATTATTATTATTATTATTATTACTTGGTAAGCTACAACCCTAGTTGGAAAAGCACAATGTTCTAAGCCCAAGGTCTCCAACAGGGAAATTAGCGTAGTTAGGAAAGGAAAGCAGGAAATAAACTATAAAAGAATTTAAGAACAAAAACAACATTAAAATAAATTTTTTCATATATAAACTATAAAAACTTCAAAATAACAAGAGGAAAATAAATAAGATAGAATAGAGTGCTCGAGTGTACCCTCAAGCAAGGGATATTTAATCCAAGACAGTGGAAGTCCATGATATAGAGGCTATGACACTACACAAAACTTAGGAGCAATAAGTTGATTTTGGAGAGTCCTTCTCCTAGAATTCTACATTAACATTATTTGGAAAAGTCACTTTTTTACTCCCTGAAACCAAAAATGCTATTTAAACAAAGGAACTAAGTGATCAATTAGAAGTAGTTTGGTCCTTAATAATTAAAAGCCAAAACATCATTTTTGGTAAGAGAATTCTTACGACAATTAGAGGCTTCGTGCATCCACTACGAGTGTTATCGTACTTCCATGGCATAGTTGATCTGGTAATTTTCGTAATTTCTGGCAGCTAAGAACCACACTATCCCTTGAGATTTTACGAACCCTCTTCGGCTTTCATTTGATGCCTACAAATGTAAATTTAAATTGCCTGTTCAATGCTTCTTCATTGCCTCATGAATGACAGGAGCAAGAAACAGTGACATTGCCCTATTGAGCAGGATAATGCCCTAGAGACTGACCATATATACATATGATCAGCACTCATGGCCCCTCTCCACCTAAACTAGGACCAAGGAGGGCCAGGCAATGGCTGCTAATGATTCCGCAACTAGACCTATAGGCTCCCCCAAACCCCCCATCCTTAGCTTACAAGGATAATGAGGTTGCAGCAACCAAAGAAAATGACGAGTTTGAGCGGGACTCGAGCCCCAGTCTGGCGTTCACCAGACAGGGACATTACCACATCGGCCACAACAAACCAGATATCCAATTGAAAATAATTTAATTTACATTGAAAGTATTATAAGGAGTAAACATTTCACCATTTTCTGAACAAATTAAGTATTTCATATTATTATGTTTTATAATATAGCATATTTACAGAAACAGTAACACTAAGTAATTTTCTGCCCTATATTTTTTGATGTGGTGCTTGAATTGTACATATTGGCCTTAAAATTAATGCATTGTTTGTTAAATATTACTTCATAATATCATAAATATAAAAGGAGATAAATAAATGCACTATTTTAATTATGTCCTATTACGGAAAAAAAATCTTTTAAAGATGATTATGATAAGAATTTTATTCATAGTCATAATATATTTTGAATAATTATACAAAAATGTTACAACGTATATAGCAGTATGTGCAATGATACTGATATTAAACAAAAGATCATGAGGACATTATCAATAAACTGCGAAATAGACTATGATTATATAGTTAGAATCCATAACACTTTATATGAGATTTTCTTTCTATGATTTTTATATGTGATATAAACCACAGTAGTGTTGCTTACATAGATTTTTAATAATTGTTGCATAATACATAGTAAAATTTCCCCCCCCCCCACACCCAATTTCTCTCATCTACATAGGTGCGTGATAAACCATTGTTAATTTTTTTCTTGTTAGATATACGCATGAGAGAGAGAGAGAGAGAGAGAGAGAGAGAGAGAGAGAGAGAGAGAGAGAGAGAGAGAGAGAGAGAGAGAGTTGTATGAAGCAAGAAAGATAAGATAAAAAGAATCAGACGTATCCTTTGTCGATGTAATCACGCGAAAGGGCGAACCGAATAATGAAATAAAGAGAAAAAATTGGAAAAATGCAAGAACTTTTCGTCGAAATAAAAGAATGAACAACTTTATAAAGTTTTTACCATCCACGATTTTCTCCATCTTTAAAATCCTAATGAGGAAACAGAGTTGAAAAGAAGCTTCCATCCATTTGCGGATTACCAGCGACCAAACTTTGCGTTTTGTTTGGAAGTTGCGTAAATGTTTGATAAAAACTCAAGCCGAGCGTGAGGAAGATAATGATTTACGTGTAACTCTGCATACGTGGACATATCAATTTAACTTTTTTTTAGCTTCATTCTCCTTTACATAGAGTAATTTGAGTAAATAAAAATGTACAAGCAATAAAATGGTGTGAAATCATTTTTTGTTTCAAAAATATGTTTTTTTCCTAATTCCATTCTTTCCATTTCCTTTGACGCCTTCCCATCCTATTCCAAATTATTAATCTTTTATCTCTTTTTCTTCTTCTCTTCGTCTCCTAAATTATCACCCTTATTATCTCTTTCCATTTACCAATTCAAAATAAAACATATACTGATCCAATTCCTAAACCTTCCAGAACCCGTAAAAGAGTTAATATTTTTGTATTTTTTAATTTTTTTCAGACTAAAAGAGGCTCAGAAAGAATCATAATTGTGGAAGAACATGGACAAAAATAATTAAACTGAATCAACTAGAAATGACGTTGTTTGCTACCATTAAAGATTAAAGGCTAAGCAAATTCCCTCTGTAATTATGTCAAAGTTTTAACTAAATCTCAAACTTTCAAAATGTTAAGGAGTGTGAATACTTTTATCTTTTTTTTTTATAACTGAATTTCATTTTAGTTTAAACGCTACTACTACTACTACTACTACTACTACTACTACTACTAATAATAATAATAATAATAATAATAATAATAATATTAATAATAATAATAAGCAGAAGAAGAAGAAGAAGAAGAAGAAGAACAACAATAACAACAACAACAACAAGATGAAGAAAACCACCACCACCACCACCACCACCACCACCAACAACAACAACAACAAGATGAAGAACACTACCAAAACCACCACCACCACCACCACCACCAACAACAACAACAACAAAAACAACAACAACAATAATAATAATAATAATAATAAGAAGAAGAAGAAGAAGAAGAAGAAGAAGAAGAAGAAAAACACCACTACCACCACCACCACCACCAACAACAACAACAAAAACAACAGCAATAATAATAATAATAATAATAATAATAATAATAATAATAATAATAATAATAATAATGCATAAACATTTATGGTGGGATGTTACACTTACCATTCAGAGTATTCTTGATATCACTGGATTGCTTTTAAGAGACGAGGATTAAAAGACCCTCTCGTGAGATCACAGCAAAGCTTTTAAGAGCTTTCGTACTGGCTTGAGATTAACTCCATATTCAAACACTATTCATCTTTCAAGGATAAATAGAATGCAGTTATTCGCGATTTTTTTTTCTTTTTTTTTTACATCATAGTTTTCAGATGGACTCAAAAGTATGAATTGTTTTTATAGTACAGTAGTTATATGTTCGTGGTGATTGAATATATGGTAATCTAAAGTAGTTAAAGATTTATATGGTAATAATGTTGTTGGCGATGATTAATAATTATTACTAAGAGATGGAGCAGAGGAGAGAGTGACTATTCCCCGCACTCTAGTTTTGGGGTGTTTGAATGTGCGTGGATGTAGTACGATAGAGAGTAAAAGATGTGAAATTGGAAGTATGTTTAGGAATAGAAGGATGGATGTAATGGCCTTGTGTGAGATGAAGATAAAAGGAAAGGGTGAAGTTATGTTTGGTGAAATGTCTGGTAGAGTGTCTGGGATTGAAAGGGGAAGAGCGAGAGAGGGTGTGGCTTTACTGCTGAGTAAATGGATGACATGTAAAGTAGTGGAATGGAAGGAGATATCATCTAGGTTAATGTGGGTAAGGGTTAGGTTGGGTAGGGAATGTTGGGCGTTTGTCAGTGCGTATGGGCCAGGTTGTGAGAAAAGTGAAGAAGAGCGGAATGAGTTCTGGAATGAATTAACTTGGTGTGTAGAAGGACTGGGTAGAAGGAATTATGTAGTTGTCATGGGTGACTTAAATGCTAGAGTGGGTGCTGGAAAGGTAGAAGGTGTCATTGGGAAGTATGGCGTACCAGGTGAAAATGAGAGTGGTGAGAGACTGGTAGATATGTGTGTTGAGCAAGAGATGGTGATAAGTAATAGCTTTTTTAAAAAGAAAGATAAAAAGAAATTTATACATGGATAAGAGTGGCAAATGGAAGAGTAGTAGAAAGGGCATTAATGGATTATGTGTTGATAACTAAAAGAATGTTTGGAAGATTGAAAGACGTGCACGTGTTTAGGGGTATGGCTAACGGTATGTCTGATTATTTTTTGGTGGAAGGAAAATTAGTTGTAGCAAAAGAGTGGGGGAATAGAGTAGGTGGATGTAAAAGGGAGCTAGTGAGGGTTGAAGAGCTAATAAAACCAGGGGTAAAAAGTAAATATCAGGAAAGGTTGAAAATGACATATGGCGAAGTGAAAGTAAGAGAAACTGGTAATTTAGCGGAGTGGAAGTTAGTAAAAGAAAATTTTGTTGGGATTGCAAGTGATGTGTGTGGCAAGAAGGTTGTTGGAGGCAGCATGAGGAAGGGCAGTGAATGGTGGAATGAAGAAGTGAAGGTAAAACTGGAAGAGAAAAAGAGGGCTTTTGAAGAATGGCTGCAGAGTAATAGTATAAAGAATTATGAAAAATATAAAGAGAAAAATGTGGAAGTTAAGCGCAAGGTACGTGAGGCAAAGAGGGCAGCTGACCTGAGATGGGGTCAGGGATTGGGTCATTCATATGAAGAGAATAAGAAGAAGTTTTGGAAAGAAGTGAAGAGAGTAAGGAAGGCTGGCTCAAGAATTGAAGAGACAGTGAAAGATGGAAATGGAAGGTTGTTGAAAGGAGAGGAGGCAAGGAAAAGATGGGCGGAATATTTTGAAAGTTTACTGAATGTTGAGGATAATAGGGAGGCAGATATAATTGCTGTTGCAGGTGTTGAGGTGCCAGTGATGGGAGATGAGAATGAGAGAGAGATTACAATAGATGAAGTGAGGAGAGTACTAGATGAAACGAGAGTAGGAAAAGCGTCTGGTATGGAGGGTGTGAGAGCTGAGATGTTGAAGGAAGGGGGTGTGACTGTACTTGAATGGTTGGTGAGATTGTTTAATATGTGTTTTGTGTTGTCAACGGTACCAGTAGATTGGGTTTGTGCATGTATTGTACCACTATATAAGGGTAAGGGAGATGTGCATGAGTGTTGTAATTCAAGAGGTATTAGTTTGTTAAGCGTAGTTGGAAAAGTGTATGGTAGAATAATGATTAATAGGATCAAGGATAAAACAGAAAATGCAATCTTAGAAGTACAGGGTGGTTTTAGAAGAGGTAGGGGTTGTATGAATCAGATTTTTACAGTAAGGCAGATATGCGAGAAATATTTAGCAAAAGGTAAGGAGGTGTATGTTGCGTTTATGGATCTGGAGAAAGCATATGATAGAGTTGATAGGGAAGCAATGTGGAATGTGATGAGGTTATATGGAGTTGGTGGAAGGTTGTTGCAAGCAGTGAAAAGTTTCTACAAAGGTTGTAAAGCATGTGTTAGGATAGGAAATGAAGTGAGTGATTGGTTTCCGGTGAGCGTGAGGCTGAGACAGGGATGTGTGATGTCGCCGTGGTTGTTTAACTTGTATGTTGATGGAGTGGTGAGAGAGGTGAATGCTCGAGTTCTTGGACGAGGATTAAAACTGGTAGACGAGAATGACCATGAATGGGAGGTAAATCAGTTGTTGTTTGCGTATGATACTGTACTGGTTGCAGACGCGGAAGAGAAGCTTGGCCGATTAGTGACAGAATTTGGAAGAGTGTGTGAGAGAAGGAAGTTGAGAGTTAATGTGGGTAAGAGTAAGGTTATGAGATGTACGAGAAGGGAAGGTGGTGCAAGGTTGAATGTCATGTTGAATGGAGAGTTACTTGAGGAGGTGGATCAGTTTAAGTACTTGGGGTCTGTTGTTGCAGAAAATGGTGGAGTGGAAGAAGATGTACGTCAGAGAGTGAATGAAGGTTGCAAAGTGTTGGGGGCAGTTAAGGGAGTAGTAAAAAATAGAGAGTTGGGCATGAATGTTAAGAGAGTTCTATATGAGAAAGTGATTGTACCAACTGTGATGTATGGATCGGAGTTGTAGGGAATGAAAGTGATGGAGAGACAGAAAATGAATGTGTTTGAGATGAAGTGTCAAAGGAGTATGGCTGGTGTATCTCGAGTAGATAGGGTTAGGAACGAAGTGGTGAGAGTGAGAACGGGTGTAATAAATGAGTTAGCAGCTAGAGTGGATATGAATGTGTTGAGGTGGTTTGGCCATGTTGAGAGAATGGAAAATGGTTGTCTGCTAAAGAAGGTGATGAATGCAAGAGTTGATGGGAGAAGTACAAGAGGAAGGCCAAGGTTTGGGTGGATGGATGGAGTGAAGGAAGCTCTGGGTGATAGGAGGATAGATGTGAGAGAGGCAAGAGAGCGTGCTAGAAATAGGAATGAATGGCGAGCGATTGTGACGCAGTTCCGGTAGGCCCTGCTGCTTCCTCCAATGTCTTAGATGACCGCGGAGGTAGCAGCAGTAGGGATTCAGCATTATGATGCTTCATCTGTGGTGGATAACGGGGAAGGGTGGGCTGTGTCACCCTAGCAGTACCAGCTGAACTCGGTTGAGACCCTTGTTAGGCTGGGAGGAACGTAGAGAGTAGAGGTCCCCTTTTTTGTTTTTGTTTCATTTGTTGATGTCGGCTACCCCCCAAAATTGGGGAAAGTGCCTTGGTATATGTATGTATGTACTAAATTATGTTGGTCGAATCAAGCTAATATTGCAATAGAAACACTCATCATATACGCATCTTTCATTATCCTTACTTCTAAATGTTAAAACAATTTATGTTAGCAGACATAGGTTTTCCGATTATACTCCAATAGAGATAAGGATATATAAAACATGAATTGATATCTTCAAAATTTTATAGACGATTATATATGACTGATTTATCGAAAAGAATTATATTTTCAAAACACGTATAATAAGTTATCAAAATACTCATTGTAGGTAACTGGCAATACGTTTATTATTTTCAAATAATTTTGAAAGAAAGGTGATGACTTTTCGAGACACGTGGATTTTGGATGTCTCAAAGTCATTTTATCTCATCCACGAAGATTCCATTTGCATTTGGGTAGAACAAATTAGTTAAAACATTTAGAAGTCTTGACTAAATTATTCTTGAATTCGTTTACCATGTTACCGCTCACTACATGATGGGATTCTGTTCCATATTTTTGCTAATTTGTTTGTAAAGAAATTACCATATTGAGTGGTGTTGCATCTTTTCAATGCCAGTTTGTATCTATTACTTCTGGGCGGATTTGTGCTAAACGCGAAAAGGTAGTTTATATTTGTTATTCCTTTAATAATTTTGAATGTCTCTATCAGTTGTCCCCTGAGTCGTCGAGTTTGTAGATCAAATAAGATCAAATGTTCCATTCTCCGTCTATACCCAAATTTCCTTAGTGTTGGGACTAGTTTAGTCAACCTAGCTTGTACTGCTTCCAGTCTATCCATATCCATATGAATACTTGGAGATGAGAATTGGTCTTACTAGTGATGTGCACAGCTGCAGTACGATACCTTTGTTTCTGTATTTGAATTATCTTCTTATGTAACCTAATAGTTTATGTGCTTTCTTTTCAACTTGTATGCTCTGTTTGGTGTAGTTCAAATCTTTGCTAATAACAATGCCGAGATCTTTCTTATACTGTAATCCACACTTTCTATATCATTACCCAGCAGTGAGTAATCTGTTTGTGGGTATTTATCTACCTGATAATAATAGTTCCCATCTATCCGTCGTATACAGAATCAATCATAATATTGATAATAGATGATAAAGGAAGGTGAAACAAGTAATTGTTAATGTTCTTATAAACGATTTAATTTCGTTAACAGCAAGTGAAGTTAAAGCAATTCAAACACAATTACGCCTTAATATTTTTTTGTGCATTTGTAGACAAAGCAGACATAAAGAGGAATATTAAACATTAATCTGCCAGGCCATATAGGTATTATATTAAAGGATAATTGTTTCCTGACCAACACCCTTTAGGGTTTCTGAATTCAAATAAGTCACAATGTTTGCAGATATCTTGAAAGAATATTTTCTAGATGATTTCAAATCCTACTCTATACCTCAGAGCTGGTCCTATTGAAATATTTAATTTTTCTTTCATGATGAAATATTCCTCTATTTAGGGATATCATTAAAAACTACCGTTTTATTGAAACTTATTTTCCCGGGGTTGAGAGCCACAATACCATCGCGTAAATTTAGAGTGCGCAAAAGCTGAGCTTATAATTTTTTTTTTTTTTTTTTTTTTTTTATAGAATCTTTCTTTGTTATGCACTATTGCAGTTTACCAGAAATATTGTTAATAACCTTAGAAATAAATAAATACAAATTAACCGGCAAATCCTTATGATATAGAAGTATATTTAGAAAACTATTCTGTAAAATGACAGGACGGGTGTGCAATTTTGCTTCCGTGATCATAGACTTTCAATGTTCTTTCACGTTGGGACGTGAATAGAGTCTGAATATTCTATTCATGTTCATGTATTCAACAGCTGATTCAGTTTTAGGGTCTAAATAATTTTTAGTTCATTCAGATATGATCTCTCTCTCTCTCTCTCTCTCTCTCTCTCTCTCTCTCTCTCTCTCTCTCTCTCTCTCTCTCTCTCTCTCACGCACATGTGAATATAAGAATTTCTGATGAGAACACAAAAATAACAATATATGAAAAGACAAGTATTATGTATAGTTATTTTTTAGTAAAACTGGTGTAATATCAAGCAATAGTATAAACTAGATTTTATATTTAATCTCATTATGAATAAGGTATTTGCATCTGCAAACTTGATAATCCATTATTAATTTTTCGGTGAATGAAATGAATATTCAGGTGTCCAGACTCACAGAGTAACTAAGTCTCTGTATCGGCAATTCATTATATATTCTTTTATCTCTCTTAGGATCAATGTAGTGAGAGAGAGAGAGAGAGAGAGAGAGAGAGAGAGAGAGAGAGAGAGAGAGAGAGAGAGAGAGAGAGAGAGAGAGAGAGAGAGAGAGAGAGAGAATTCTATTTACTTTTGACCTGTAGTTGGAGAGAAGAAAATAAAGTAAACATTATGTGAGCAAAGTTTCTATGGAGTCAAATATCTTCTGATGGGTATATTGTAACATTAAATCTTGATATACCAGACATTTTAACTGCTTTTATAAAATAAAAGTGAATTCTGAAAACTTAAAATATTAATCTTGAATAGTGAATTAAGTAGATAAAGATTTATATGGATTCGTTTTGATATTTCTACATTAGCTGTTTAACTGATATAGGAAAATATTTAGTATGGATAACTTTTAGGGAGACCTGAGTTCGGGGCCTTGCCTTGAATCCTGTTTAGTGATAATTCATTACTATTTTGATTATGCTTCATATACAGAAACTTTATTCTCTATTAATTCGAAAACATTTCGTTATGGCTTTGCAACCATCAATCTACTTAAAACAAATCATAAATAATCATGGGGTCTGAATTTTACTTTGGTATTAATACGTATATATCAGTGAGTAAAGAAAATAATACTCTTATAAGTGATAAGGGAAATATGAATATACTAGAAAATTCAAAAGATAAAAAACGTTGAAATATTATGGATTAAAAAAAAAAAAAAAGGATTCGTTAACGTAGAAAAAAAACAGCAACAAAAGAGGGTATTAAAATAGACTTTGACAAAACCCTTAAAGATTAAAACTCCAACAAACTAAAGTATTAGATATCGTGTTTGGTCATTAATATCTTTATAAATATTTGTAAGCAATGTCCAGGTTTAAAGGCTATCCGACCTTATACGGAACCATTCTTCGAAATAAAGCTACACAGCAATATGGACAATTAAAGAATACGGATAATAATATAGTACTCTCTCCCTCTCTCTCTCTCTCTCTCTCTCTCTCTCTCTCTCTCTCTCTCTCTCTCTCTCTCTCTCTCTCTCTCTCTCTCTCTCTCTCTCTATATATATATATATATATATATATATATATATATATATATATATATATATATATATATATATACGTATATATATTATACATATATATACATACATTATATATATATATATATATATATATATATATATATATATATATATATATATATATATATATATATATATATACACACACACAGACACACACATATATATATATATATATATATATATATATATATACATATATCTTTCTCTCTCTTATAGGTTAACTCTCAAAAATAATTGTACGTACCATTTTGTTTAGCATATTTTACAATGCTATTATCTTACTAATTATAATTTTATTGATAATGTACATAGAATATTCTTGATATTTTTAAGAATAAATATCTTCACTCTTGTAAAAGTTATTTATCATTATGTATATAAGGATGTTATCTGTAATCAATATATGGATTTTTCATGCATATGAAGCTATGTATACATTACTGTATTGGCATGATTAGAACATGGGCGAATTATAGGATTAAGTGGTAAAAGTGAGACAAAACGTTGAGTTTCCTCTTTAACATATTTGTTGAAAGGGGTTACAACAGCAGAGCAACGGCGGTGACTGGTATGAACTCTCCAGGACTACTGCCCCCTTCTGCCTTCTCCAGGAACCCACCTCACCTCCACTACGTTATCCTTGCCATTTTTTTTTCCCCATAAACGAAACACTACCCACGTATAACAATCCTAATACAACAGTGCGCCCAAACAACCATACACCAAACCACTCGCTGACACTTATAAACATAAACACAATAATAATAATAATAATAATAATAATAATAATAATAATAATAATAATAAGAATAAGAATAAGAATAACAATAACGATAATAACAATAATAAAAACAACAACAACAATAAAAACAAGTATAATATGTATGGTGAAAAATGGGGAGGTTTGTGTCGTGTCAGTGATTCTGAGCTTATAAACAAAAACACAATACAACACTATCCCCTGAATCACATTCACACTTAGAAAATACATCCCTTGCCTCCGACTCTCATTCACATACAGTACATGGTTCATCATGGTCCGACTCGTCACGTGCGCCAGATGACACTTCTTCCCCGTCAGCAGTCCGGGTTTTTACTCCAATGTAAATCTCCTCGTCCGTTTCGTCGGCCGTCGTAATAGCTTCTAATTCCCTGGAGGTGCATCGATGCAGGTCCTTCACATGGCGGGGAACTTTGTCGACTTCTACGGCCTAGTGAGATATTACTTTTGTTACCGTACCTCTTCTGTGTCGCTCGTGGCAACGTGCATCGTGTGGCTTTACCCACACTTTGTCTCTGACATGGTAAGGACCATCAATCTCTGGTTCGCTCTCTTCACGGGAATCCTGATCCACTCCGTGGACCCTTACTGGATCTTTGTATAACAAACTCACAGGCGCTGTTGACAGTGTGCGATCATCCTGAGGCCTCGAGTTGTACAGGTAAACTGCCTCTTCCACAGAACAGCTTTTTCTTGTGGTAATGACTTTTACTGTGCGATGGTATCTCTCAACCACGCCATTGCCAGATGGAACATGAATACACCGGAAAGGAAGCCGGATGGACCACTTATTTGCAAAATCAGCAAAAAGTTATCAGTCAATAATTCTTCAGGGACCCCACGTTCACAAAACACTGCCTCCAGCTGTTAGATGACGCTCTCGCTGGTCTGGAGCCTCAGCCAGCGCTAGACAGAAAAACATGATGGCCCGCAGTCTATGAGTGTCAGGTAGTGCTGGCCCCCATAATGAGTAATGTCCATCCCTAGTCTGTGCCACACTTTCTCAATGCTCAGTCGTCCTTTTCGCCACTGATATATCTCACAATTGGCGACGACGGCCTGAACCTGCTGCCTGGTAACTGTAAGATTTACTCTCTTCACAAAATATAGTGTACGCTTGACGCCTGGATGACCCGCTGTGATCTTGTCGATGTCGGTTGCACTGGTGCTGGCGGCACACACATGTTCATCCTCGGAGTGGGTGGTGGGAGGTTTCAACCAGCGCTGAGGCATGCGCGTCAAGCTGTCTGCCTTATTGTTGATAGACGGTACGAGAGATACGGACAGCTGGAGGCCGCATTCCTCTATCAAGGAGAGAACTATCCTAATTCGCCTTCAAATAAGCATCTCGCTTGCCGCCTTTGTCTTAAGTCTACCTTTCCCCAAGATGGCATCTGAGATCCAACGATGTCCTGTTATCGAGTCCGTGATTACTTCCACTTCCTTGACCCCCCAGGCCAACAAGAGGTTCGGTCCTTTTATAACAGTGTCTAACTCTGCCATGTTTATGTGGCACGAATCATCCTTTCGTAGCCAACTAACATCTTCAACAATGCTCCCATTGAAATCCACCGTGATACCGAGTGCTATGGAGCTGGCGTCCACCCAAACCTTGGCTTCGCTACTGCTGGCACTCCATCGGCCTCTCACGCGGTCACTTTCTCTTAATTTTTCAACAACTTCCTCCAGAGGTGCACTTATTTCTCCACCTTTGATGAGATCGTCCCATCCCTGTGTTACTTCATTGGCTCTGCTCTTGACAAATTCCGTTGCCACGCGCAGCCAACCAAAGACAGGGTAGTGACCCACCAGCTTGCCACAGTAGGAAAAAATAGACCTTCGCATAAGCTCCTTAGGTACTTCCATC